>NC_140230.1:33021294-33176608 GCF_951802725.1 Rutilus rutilus
AAAGCATATTAAAAACACCACATAGACATATAAACAACATTAAAAGCTGGATTTTAATCAGGTTGGGATAGAGGTGGGTGATGTGAACAAAATCTAATGAGTAATTTAATCTTTTTTAATGTAATGTAATATCACAATGTAGTTATTTATATTTATTTATTTATTTTAATATATTTCAAATTATTTTATCTTTTATCAATGGCCTAATGAACGAGATGTGAGGAATGTTCTGGAATAAACCGTAATGCTAATGCTCACAGATACTGAAGCAGAGATGCTAAAGAGCTCTAAGGCTGCGTTTCAAATCGCCCCCTAATATCTTCGTTCACTATTCCCTACATTAGTCCACTAATATAGTCCACTTGAAAGAGTGAATGACAGATAATAATAATAATAATAATACGTTTATTTTATGTAGCGCCTTTCTCAAACCCAAGGTCGCTTTACATAGTAGGAAGGCAAGGAAACACAACAACAAACAACCAAAACAATACAACAAAGACAAGTTATCTGTATGAAGCTATGAGTTGGGTGTGGAGAAGTGATCATTAAACAAAAAGGTCTTGAGATGTGCTTTAAAAAAGGGAAGGGAAGGACAGTCACGAAGAGGTTGTGGGAGGCGGTTCCAGAGTTTGGGGGCCAAGGCACTGAAGGACCTGCCACCCAGGGTGGAGAGTCTGGAGCGGGGGATAGCCAAGAGATTTTGGTCAGAGGATTGTAGGGGTCAGGGGGTCGCGGATGTAGGGGGGAGCAAGGTTGTGGAGGGCTTTGAAGGTGAGTAGTAGCACTTTGTATTTGATCCGGGACGGAACTGGTAGCCAGTGGAGTTGGTGGAGAATGGGGGTGATGTGTGCTGATCGTCTGGTATGGGTGAGGAATAGCCCCGCGAATGCATCTTGAACTCTGTCATGAAAACTAGTATGTATATCCCTTAATTAAACAATGTAATCAATTAAAAAGGAATTTATACCTGTATGATATCACGTTGTAGCCACATTGAACCAGCGGTTTGGAAAATTAATGTATGGATGATTCATCTTCAGCGCCATCTTCTGGAGAGATCCGGGAATCCCTCACAGTGCATTATGGGTATTCTCTAGCTGTTGAGTGTACATTGGTTGTACACTCGTTATTGCGGTGCATTATGGGATTGAATGAGCGCACTCAATAACGTCCACTATGGTTTCGGACACCAAATTGCTGTTCCCTTCAAATAGTGCCCTATTTAAGTGATTTCAGACACAGCCTGAATGTTCCCTCTGCAATTCAGTCCTCCAGTTCTGATGTTCCTCAAGGTGACCTTCATAAAACACTGAGCGTCCAGTGAAGCCTCGCAGACAGTAAATCTCAATAAAACACCATCAGCTGAACTTCTAAAACGCTCTGTTAGCCTCTAGTATCAACAATACATTTAATCGAGAAAGGTGAAAGAGGTTGTTATTCTGTGATGAAGCCTTATTTGCATTTTGAAAGTCATAATGGCTTGAGGTTGAATAGGGTAAAGAAGAAAAAAAGATAGATCAGTAGATATCACCATACTTTCCCATTTGATTGATTGCAGTAAGAATTGCAAACCTTTTCACCAGGTTTTTAGGATTTTATTTTTAAATATAAATCAGGCGAATGATATAGTAAGAAACACCTTCAGAGGAATAAAACTAAAGTTTGGTGTTTGCAAGTTCTGCTGAGAAGTGAAGAGTTATCTGAGATAACACTTAAATGTGTGTTTCAAGAAGACATGTTGTGGAAGCAAAATAGCTCAGAAATGAGCAGTGTGTGTTTTTCCTTTAGTTTCTTTCCTAATATCAGCTAGAAATGTTGAAGAGGTGTAGTTCAGTGTTGTGGCAGCAGAGGACAGTGTTTACCGCTCTTCTACACGAAGACCAGCTGAGACGGCAGTTTAGATCAGATAATACTGTATGAGACCTGATCACTGGGTTTTCTGCTCTGTAAATATGCCCTTCCACTCTCCCATGTGCTGTTGTGGAATACTCACTCTTGATGAGGTGTCAGCGATTGGTTGTGGGGTTTGGGATGTTTAATTGCAGGTCATGGAGCTGCTGGGTTTATATAGGGGCATTGATTGTGTGTGTGTGTGTGTGTGTGTGTGTGTACTGATGTTTCATACCTGAATGCCCGAGCGGATGGTGTGTATTGATCCAGTCCGCAGGAGGCCAAACTAATGAATCGACATCTAGAACAAAGAGGATAGAGGATGTTTACTGTGCAGTACGCACATTTTCTGTATTATAGAATACCTTTAGGGGTTATTGCAGTTAACTAAAACTGAAACCAAAGCCAGAAAAAAGAAAAAAGAAAAAAAAAACGACATAAAAAACAAAATTACTAAAACTTTAACTAAAATTAGAAATGGAAAATATAAAAATAAAAACAATTTCAAAGTATTAATATAATATCCAGCATGATGGATGAATATCAGCTGTGCAGAATATAATTTCTTTCTTGACTCATTATTTGATCACACACTGACCAAAGTTGTTTAAAATGTTTGGGGTCAGTAACAGTTTTATTTTTTAATAAATCAATATTTTTAGTCCACAAGGGCACATTATATTGATCAAAAGTGCCAGTAAAGATAAGATAAAAATGTTAATGATTAAAAGTTATAAGATTTAAGAAAGATTTATCACAGTTTCCACAAAATTATGAAGCAGCACAACTGTTTTCAACATTGATAATATTCAGAAATGTTTCTTGAGCAGCAAATCAACATATAAGAATGATTTCTGAAGGATCATGTGACACTGAAGACTAATATGCTGAAAATTCAGCCTTGATCACAGGAAAAATATATTTGCATATGAAAAAGTCATTTTAAATTGTAATAATATTGTATTTTTTTATTAAATAAATGGCATTTGTCTCTCATCTGCAGATCGCTTCACTGTCTACAGTCCCAAGAAACTCAGACAAGCCTGGAATAAGTAAGTGACCACAACTATTTTTTATCATGTGTTTTTGTGTAGCTTTTTATAACACCCATTTTTCTGTTGTGTGAATGGCAAAGTGTGTTCTAGATGCTGTAATGTGACTGTTTCTCATAGGTCTTTCACCATTTTCTATTGCAAATCACCTGAAATCTTCGGAATATCTCAGTTATTTCTCCTGCAAGACCCTGAACTAAAATGGAGACTTTTGCTCAAATCATCTATTTCTCAGATGTTTCTCCTGAGTTTCAGCAAAGATCTTGACAATGTCGAAAACTGTGCTCAGTCAAATCAAAATCAGTTGGAAGTCAGAAATCTCAATGTGACATTTCTCATCAAATTCATTTCACATCACATTATTTTTTATAGCTTTAGACTTTTAGAAGAAACATCTGAGATGAGGTTGATCCTTAAATGAAGCATCAGTGAAAACTGACTAACTGACTAACTACAAATATACATTTGTTAACATTAGTAAACAACAAAATGAACTAACAATGTTACTTCTAAAGCATTTATTAATCTTAGTTAATGTTAAATTCAACATTCACTAGTACATTATTTATAGTAAAAGATCTGTTAATAGCTGATTAACTGTATTTTATTAACTGATGTTAACAAAAATTTATAAATACTGTAACAAATGGAATGCTTATTGTTAGTTAAAGCATTAACTAATAAACTTATTGTAAATTGTTACCATTCCCCCCCCCCCCAAATAAAAAAGCGTCCTGAACAAGGAAACAGTCAAAACCATTTAAACAAATTACATCTCAAAAAATATTATTGAAGTTAAAATGAGAAATAAATGTAAAACTATAATGAGCTTTGTCTTTTCCTCATAATCAGATGAAGTTTTGTGAAGTTTCTGTTCTCGTCCGATTAACCCACGTCTGAACTAGCAGAAGAAGCACGAGAACACGACTGGGAACTACCATCTAGTCACACAGACACTCGTACACACAAGCTTGTTTCACACACACATTTTTAAGTGCTGAAAGTGCCGCTGGTGGACAGAAACTCTGAGGAAACTTCATGTTTCTTTAATGTGTTAATGCTGCAGAGGCCTAATTATCCACATACATCTGTAGTTTTATACGTTTGGTTTTTCATTGGCAGTAGTGAGTGTGATAGTTCAGGAGTTCAGTCAGCACACACACACACACACACACACACACACATTCAGCCTTAGGCCCGAAAACACACTACGCAACATGAGAGTGCTGGCAAATGAACAATCAGTCATGTATCATTTGCATAATGTGACAGAGTCAAACCTCGGTAGAGTGACAGAATTTCCTTCAGATGAGCGTGTCATCAGAACAGATGAGATATATAAATATATATATACAGGCATGTTAACAGTCAGTCATGCTAACTAACTCGCTCTTCCAAGACAGTCGTTGAGCTGAAAGTGAATCTTTTGAGGTTTTATTTGGGGCACAATCTAGATATCCATGATTGAAACTGTACGATTTATGGAAAGAAATTCAGATTTTACACTACTGCTGAAAAGTGTCAAAAAATTTATAAAAAAAAAAAATACAGTAAAAACAGTAATATTGTGAAATATTATTACAATTTAGAATAATTGTTTTCTATTTGAATATATTTCAAACTGTAATTTATTCCTGTGATCAAAGCTGAATTTTCAGCATCATTACTCCAGTCTTCAGTGTCACATGATCCTTCAGAAATCAGTCTAATATGATGATTTGCTGCATTTCTGATTATTTTCAATGTTGAAAACAGTTGATAATAAGTATATTATTCATACTAGTTTGAAAACATCATATTTTTGTGGAAATGGCGAGATTTTATTTCTGTAGGATTTTTTGATGAATAGAACGATAAAGACATTTATTTAAACAGCAGCATTTATTTGAAATATAATTTGTTTGTAATTTTATAATAGTCTTTACTGTCACTTTTGATCAATTAAATGGATCCTTGATGAACTATTCATTTCTTTTAAAAAAAAATCTTTTTGGATATTTATTTTTTTAGTGCAAACTTAATTACTTCCTTTTTTTAATCAGAAACTGGTCTATTGTTGTCATATGTGCTATTTCAGATAAACCGCCCCTAAGCAACACACACCAAGCGAACTGTGATTGGTCACTTCACATGTCAATCAGACAGTCTGTAAGTAGGCGGTTCTTGGACAGAAGACCAGACCATTAACTAGACTAGTCATTGTCAGATAAATAAGGCCGTGATGTCAGACCATCTTTGTTATATTGTGATGTAAATCATCCATGTAAGTTTTGCCATCCTAAAATCATTACCAGTATCTTGGGTTTAATTTCCAGACCACAGCACATCTATACACTCATCGAGAGCTCAGCATCTAAAAATCTGCTGTGTGTTCATGTGTTTTTCTGTTCTGCAGTGCAGAATGCAGGTGTGTTTGTGTCGGTCCTTGTCTTTGCAATTTAGAGGACGTTTGAGGGTGAAAACTCACTTTGCATTTTCCACTCCAAAAAAGTCAACAAACATTTTTCCAGCCGCTCGTCAGCGGGAGTGAAGCTGACAGAGAGATGCGAGCAGTGAGCGTGTGTGTGTGGTGATCTTGGCACTGTATCATCTGTATGTTTATATGTGTGTGTGTGTTGGCAGGCTGGGTTATGTAGATCACGCTGAAGAGCTGGCTTCCAGATTTCTCCAGTGCTTCCCAAAGAACCGTGTCTCGGCCCAGGCGGCCCTCCACCATGAGTACTTCATCCATCTGCCCCCGAGACTCTGGGATCTGCCCGACAGTGAGTCCACCGCATCACATCACTGCACACTGACTCCACACTGACACACTGCTGTACCGCAGTACTCATACTAATCTTGCAGTATGCATGCATGCAACACTCCAGTTACCGACTACATTTGTCTAAAGTACATAATGGCGTGCAAAAGTGTGTAGTACATAATCAGAGCACACTGCACAGAATACTGGATCCTTTTATTCATATACATATCTTTTTTTTCATTTGTTTCGATCCATTTTTAATATCTATCTGTCTGTCTGTCTATCTGTCTGTATATCTATCTATCTGTCTGTCTGTCTGTATATCTATCTATCTGTCTGTATATCTATCTATCTATCTATCTATCTATCTATCTATCTGTCTGTCTGTCTGTATATCTATCTATCTGTCTGTATATCTATCTATCTATCTATCTGTCTGTCTGTCTGTCTGTCTGTATATCTATCTATCTGTCTGTATATCTATCTATCTATCTATCTATCTGTCTGTCTGTCTGTATATCTATCTATCTGTCTGTATATCTATCTATCTATCTATCTATCTATCTATCTATCTATCTGTCTGTCTGTCTGTCTGTATATCTATCTATCTGTCTGTATATCTATCTATCTATCTATCTATCTGTCTGTCTGTCTGTATATCTATCTATCTGTCTGTATATCTATCTATCTATCTATCTGTCTGTCTATCTATCTATCTATCTATCTATCTGTCTGTCTGTCTGTCTGTCTGTCTGTCTGTCTATCTATCTATCTATCTATCTATCTATCTATCTATCTATCTATCTATCTATCTATCTATCTATCTATCTATCTATCTATCTATCTATCTATCTATCTATCTATCTGTCTATCTGTCTGTCTGTCTGTCTGTCTGTCTGTCTGTCTGTCTGTCTGTCTGTGTATCTCCATTTCAGTCGTATCCGTCTCTTAGTGATTCTGTGGCCGTCTCTTAGTGATTCTGTGGCCGTCTCTTGCCATAAATCAAACTTTATTTAAGTCTTTATTTCTCCTTTTTATTATTTACGACTGCATACTTCACACTTTCACATATGTGACCCTGGATCACAAAACCAGTCATAAGTCGCACGGGTATATTTGTGGCAATAGCCAACAAATTGATTGATTTTTCTTTTATACCAAAAATCATTCGAATATTAAGTAAAGATCATGATCCATGAAGATATTTTGTAAATTTCCTACTGTAAATATATAAAACATTTATTTTTGTGAGTGAATGCAGCACAATCGCAAACATAAATGGCAATAAACGCAAACAAATATTGTCCTATCCTAACAAACCATACATCAATGGAAAGCTTATTTATTCAGCTTTCAGATGACGTATAAATCTCAATTTAAAAGAAATTGACCCATGTGACTGGTTTTGTGGTCCAGGGTCACATATGATATATATATATCAGAACTAGTGTACAGTGTATACTGCAGGCAGTTTGTTAGGAATCCATTGTGTTTTCCTCCATCTACTGCCTTCCTTCATCAGTATTTTACGCTCTCCATCTCTTCTCGCTCTTTCTTACTGTTAAACATGCCGTTTTATTGATGCGTGTCTGGAAGTGAATGCCAAACGGCGTTCAGCTTGAGCTCATTGTGGTGATGGTGATCTCTCTGATGGTAATTCACAAAGATTGCACAGTCATCACGTTTCTGCCCTGTCACGACTCATGTTCCAGGTTTCTCCATGAGGTGACGTGCTTCACTTTCCCCTGGAGACCAACAGACTGACACTTTTTCTTGATTTGCAAAACGCAAATATGCAGGAATTGGTTATTGTCATCAGTGTTGAATTCTTGATTCTGATTAGTTTATGCATGTTTTGTTACAAAGTTTGAATTGTGCAGCATATCAAAGAGTCCGACAGAAACAAAAGAACCTGAAACAAAGAACATCTGATAAAAATGAGTGAAAAACAAAAGCATGCTTTTTAACTAGTAGCGGTGCTTTGTGATGTTACTAAACATGAGAATAAACAGTGCTGGGTAATAACTGAGTATATTTCATCTGGATTACACAATCAGATTCCAAATATAAAATACATGCAATTGTATTATATTACACTTTAAAATCAGACTAAAGTTACTTTTTATTGATTACATGATTTCATATCATTAACTAAATGGCAGTGAAATATTCATAATTATTCTGAATTTAACCATATATTACTGTGTTTGGAAGGCTTTTGTCTTTCAAACACATTAAAATGCACAAATTCATGACATTTCGTATTTATCAAATTCCAAACTTTTTTATAGTAATATAGAGAATGGAATAAGTTTTTTTTCTTTTTTTTTTCTATATTTCATATCAGTATGGAACAGTTATCCTATTAAAAGCAATGTGATAAACAAATTGTGAAAAGTAATCTAAAAGTAGTAAGATTATATTACCTTAAGTGAGTAATTTAATAGATTGTGTTACTAACTACAGTAAGTTTTTTGTAATTTGTATTCAGTAACGTACTACAAATTGTAAGTAATCTACTTACATTTATAAGTAATAAAATGTGCATGTGGTACAGATGCAATAATTGACATCTGACATGTAAGATTACCAGAAAACCTACTGTAGAAACACTATAGACCTTATGCGCCAGAGAAACAAGCGCGCAGCATCTTTAGAATATTGTCTTTGGACTTCTGTTTTTGCGGTCGCTCTGTATATCTCTATGGCATCGCTGTCGAGGAGTAATTACACTGGTGAAGTGGATTTACTTAATGTAAAGTTAATGAAAGTTATCATGAGGACTGTAATGTTTAAAGCAGATGTCTTAACAAATGTCAGTAGACCGGGAAGATTTCAAAACGAGCTGTTCATTCATAAATACGTAAAATCGCTGTGAAAATACAGACTGGAAGACCAAAGACAACTAGCCTGTTTTTTGTCATTCATTGACGCATCGAAGCCCAGATACTGTCGAAACATCCCTGACTGACAACAAGCAGCTCTGACGCGACATTAAAGTCACCAATAAAATCAAAATTGACCATTCTTGTTTTTTTATGCAGTTTCTGTCAGGACCACTATCGTCGAATACGATTGACAATTAGCATACAGTTTGGATTGGCGGTATGGTTCTGTTCTGGGCAAGAACAAGAGCAGGGAGAGCAGCGATAACCCCCCCTTATAGGGTAAACAGAACAGAACCAACATGAATGTATTGCAGATATCAATAATTCAAGATTTTTAAAGTACATGATTCGAGAATTTATTCTGATTGTATGCCAAATCCTGACTGGGCAAGAGGAGGAGCTGGGGAGGGAGGAGGGTAATGAGCTCCTGAGAAACGCGATAGCTGCTAAGCTTATATATGTATACAGTAGGCGCGTTTCGAGAGTTGCACAAAACTGTTGCGTTTTTTTTCTTCTTTTTTTTCTAAATGTCGACAAAAAACGATTGCGAAATGACGGCGCTCCATTAACCGATGTTATGCGACTAAAACTTAATTTTTTCCTCTCGCGATCAGTAAAATCATTCCAAAATGGAGGTTTATGTACTAATCCCAGCCACTGCACTGGCCATTATTATTAATCGAAGGAGATGTATGTGTGTTTTCCAAGCATTAATGGTAAGGAACGACCCTTATACTTGTGAGCGGCACGTATGAGGTGTTTCTGGGTGTTTCTCCCTCAGATCTGCTTCGAGGTCTTGGTTGCGGCATTTATTTGAGGTTTAGAATCCATTATTGCTGTAATTATTGTGTCTCATATGAATTCTTAAGAACTCTGTCTCGTATTCTGTCCAAACACACCGCGTCATCTACGTCAGGTGACTGTAAATGCGCAAAAACTGTTTCCATTGCAGTTTTGCCAAATATTTATTTTTCGAATTGCCTGAAAAACCACCTCATGCGAGCGTAAAAACTTTTTTGCGATAAATGGGAGTTTTTGCGAAAATTACGTGTTCCCATTAAGCGTATTTTCAATTCGCAATTTCAATTTGCGCAATTTGAAAGGTAATGGAAACGTGGCTAGTGATAGGCGTCGTATTCCTATAGGTAGACATGGATCAGCTGAGAGTCAACGTGACTAACGTGACCTGCCAGAACTGACGCTACGCTTAATATTTGCTGTATTTATTATAATTGATTTATCTGCGCACATAATTTTTTTTGAATTCATGTACACTCATAATTTTTCATCAAAATAGCTTCTTCTCTTCTCTTCTCTTCTCTTCTCTTCTCTTCTCTTCTCTTCTCTTCTCTTCTCTTCTCTTCTCTTCTCTGATGATGTGTTTACTGGCGTGAGGGCGGGTCAACCTGTCACTCACATGAGATCCACCAATAGCAATTCTACAGAATCAAACCCCGCCCTACATTTGTTCTTGTTCAAGAAGCTGTTTCACTCAGATATATGTCACAATAGGGATGAAAAGATTGCAACCGACTTTAATAAAGCGTTCGTGTTCAACACTCGCAGAAGCATCGAGCTGCTGCTGCTGATTCGGGTCATTCTGGCTGGTTTGGGATTTTAAAAGACCTCAAGGCCTTTTGTCATGTCTAAAGTGACACGTATCCATAATCCACACGTGAGACCTCCACAGCCGCTGATCGTCTTTATGCCTCGGTTAGTAGACGGACAAAACTGCAGCACAGGCACATTCAGTTCTACACATGTTATGCGCTACAGAAAACAGGCGTTTGCGGAAGACAAGCGTCGGGCAAGTCATTTGAATACGAGAATGAGGTTTTTAATTTGACAGATTAGGAGTCGGAGCTGAATTAATCCTGTTATCAGCTCACAGCAGGTTGTTTTCGGGAGGAAGGCGGGACTCGGGCGTGGAGGCGGATCTTTGACGCACAGAGCGCAGCGCCGCTTTTCAAGCAGAAGAATGAAGGGAAAATTAATTCTGTTGTTTCATATACGCTTGCGGTTCAATCACAAAAGAGAACGGTTGCTGTTTGGGGGAAGCTGGACGAGTAATTAACATTTCAGCTCCGGCTTTGATTGATACGGAAAATGCAGCAGGATTTATGACGTTTATTAAATGAAATGGCTCATATTTATCTTGACTAGTGCTGCTTGTCATAGCAAGAACCATTTTTACTGTTGCGCATATATATATATTTGTATGTATGTTACATACATACCTTACATACACATATACGCAAACAACTGTTCAAATGTTGATTGCATACTGGTTTTAATCAACAGTATACACTACATATTGTGTGTGTGTACTTTGACACTACATCTCTGGGTCTTTCTGAAATGGCAAACACACCTGTGATGTTTTGAGCTCATCACAATGAAACAGTTACAGTGGGAGCATGACGGATAACACTCGAGTTTTGGTGTAAGACGTTCAATAATGGTTGTTTTTATCAGGGTTTAAAGCAGCTTTACAGGGTCACTGGCTTCTTGAATGCAGTAAATAGGGTTTGACTCTGGTGTGTGTGTATCTGAGATAGTGGCATTTGGTTCCTCAGGAATAACGCAGTAGAAACGGCTTTGATGAATTAATTATGAAATACTATATATATTATATATTCTTGTTTATCTATGAATCAGTGCCTCATGCAGTTTGTTCCTGGTTTACGTAGTGTTTATTCTTCTCAACACAACTGTCATAAAATTCCTCATATGTAGTTCACAGCGCTTCATGGGATAGTTAATTAAAAAAAAATGTTTTATATTATCTTTTTTTTAATTTTTTTTATTGTTTTAAATCAAAGTTTGTAATGTTTTTATCTCAATGCTGGTTAGATTGGTTAATGAATTAACTCTTTTTGAATAATTATTTTAAATTCCTATAGAGAAAGGAATGAGTTTGATTCATCATTTCTTTCTGGATCTATTTTGAATTTCTCAGTTATTGATTTTCTAATTTTCAACAATATTTTTCTTGTCATTATCATCATCATCATCATCATCATCATCATCATCACAATACTATTGTTTTCCCCTCCCTTTCTGTACTTTTACATGATGATGTTATATTTTACATTGTCTTTTGTCAAAGAAGATTTCATACACGTTGCATAAAGACTCATAGACTGAATCTGTCGTTGTTTTTCAGTGTCTTCTATCTTCACCGTTCCGACCGTTAAGTTACAGCCTGAGTCTGGCGACAGCATCCAGGTGTGCAGTAAGACCAACAGTCACGGCAAAGGGACGTCAAACAGCAAACACTGACCTGGACGAGCCGCCCGCCGGGACCCGAACAGGTACGACACACGATGCTCCGGGCGCTCTTATGGTTCGACCGTCTCTGGTTATGTTTGAAACGGCACTAGCATGTTGTTTATTGCATATTGTAAAGTATTTAGTGCATACAGTTGATTAAAAATAGTTTGCAATCAACATTTGAACAGATGTTTGCAACATAGTTGTTATGTGACCTTGCAGATTGCATTTTTTTTTTTTTTTTTTTTTGTCAGTTCAACCAAATTATGATTCAAAAATCAATGTTTTCATTGTCAAAAGCAAATGGGTTATTCTATAGATTTATAGAAGCAAAAAACTGAATTAAAAAATGTTTGTTAGAGTGAGTAAAATTATAGATATAGTGATGAAAATAAATACGAAAAGTACTATGTAATGTCTTGAGAAAGAGAAACTTGTGTTTCCAAATATTTTATTGAATTTTGAGAATATGTAAGTGTGAAAAAGTGTTGAATTTCAGTGTATATGTGTGTATCTCCATTGCTATGATTAAATATTGCGTTAGCCCATATCTGCCACTGCCCTCTTTAGATAACAGTATTAGTCATTGATAAACCAATGCACTAGTCTGGCGTTAGCAAACATACATCAGCGTCTGATTCACTCTTACAGGGCAGCGAAGGTCATTTTCATTATATCCAGAAAGAGGCTTTATTTGCATTTAATTTGCGGTGTGTACGAGAGCATGTCATGTGGCTGGCTAAAGCTCATAATGGCTGTAATGCAGTGACGGAGGGGAAGAGGCCCCGCTCACAGGGATTAGCAGTCAAATTACAGGCAGGTGCTCTGGGAGATTTACGCCGGAGCCCCGGGAAGCTGCGGACCTCTGCAACCCGTCTGCATTAGAGAATAACACCGAATAATGACAGAGAAGGAGACAACGAGACTCATCAGAGTCATTTCAGGCGCTCCACGTGCGACAGATGGACCAAATGTGTGCAGAGGGTCCTGCGTGTGTGTGGTTGCATGTTGATGGTGAAAACCAGGGCTGTGTGATAGTGGAAAAAACTTGACATTGCGATATTTGTTTTTCTGCGATATGAAAGAATACAGGAAGTTGCACCAGATGACTTGAATAACTCTACATCCATCACACACTCTCTTGAGCAGGTTTTATTTTGAATAAGCACTTGCTCTGCGAGCGCTAAAAAAGTATCTATACAGAATGAATGTGTGTAGAATGAATATAATTCGGTTGTACTACATTCGCCATGTTGTCATTATCATGTGACCTTACGTCGCTTCGCTGCCATTCACTGATCCTCTCCTGTGGCCTCATGGGATAGTAAAGTGTCCATCGTATGCATCCGTATGCATCCGTCCATTGTATACATCCGGGTACTTTTTGTCTGCTCTTTTATATTAGACATACTTCTTTTGTCACATACTGTTTTTCACATACTATATAGTAGGGAAGGATGTGATTTTGGACGCAGCCATGCGTTCTAGAATGATTGGGGGGATTTTGTTGTGCAGTGCATCTGCATAGAAAATAATTTTGAAAATGTGCTTTTACTTTAAAGACTTTAAGTGCTAAATCCATTTAGGGCTGAATGATTGTCATTCATGTGTGTTCATACTTGAGTTTAGTCTTTACAAGACTAACTCAACTCAAACCAGTGAGTTTATTGTGATTATTGAATAAAATTACATTTACTTTCCTGTAAAATTACAATACTAATATTTACATCTTTATTTGTTCCATCAAGCTTTTATTTTGACTGAGTTGCCAGCAAATAAATAAATGAGCTGCTGGTTTCAGAGTGAAGGAACTGTATGTTGATTTACACACGTGCAGCTCACAGTGTCTCAGAATGACTTGAATTACAGTAAACCAAACCTTGAAGCACTGTATCATGAACTACACATGTAAATGACACACATATATTTATTTAATTAAAGCACCCTGTACAATTTTTCAATCGCACTAAGCCATATACTGATATATATAAAAAAATTACAAAATTTATATATATATATATATATATATATATATATATATATATATATATATATATATATATATATATATATATATATATGAAGAGTTCAGATGCAAAAGCCTCTTAAGTGCCATCTGAAATTTTCTTCTAGAATGATCATTTTTATCAAGCTTGTATATTTAAGTTCAGTAATTTCACTTAAATGGCAATGCAAATGACCTATTAATTGTCATTTAAGTGAAATTATTTAACTTAAATATACAAGCTTGATAAAAATGATCATTCTAGAAGAAAATTTCACTGAAAATGGCACTTAGAGGCTTTTGCATCTGAACTCTTCATATATATATATATATATATATATATATATATATATATATATATATATATAATTTTTATATACAGTACCAGTCAAAAGTTTGGAAACATTACTATTTTTTATGTTTTTGAAAGAAGTCTCTTATGCTCATCAAGCCTGCAGTTAAAAAAAAACAAACAAAAAAAAACAGTAATATTATGAAATATTATTACAATTTAAAATAATGGTTCTCTTTTTTAATATATTTTAAAATGTAATTTATTTTTGTGAATTTTCATCAGCAAGTACTCCAGTCTTTGGTGTCTTATGATCCTTCAGAAATCATTCTAATATGATGATTTGATACTCAGTTATTATCAATTATGGAAACAGTTGTGCTGTTTAATATATTTTTTTGGAATACTTTTTTCAGGATTCATTGAGTAAAACGTTAACAGCATTTATTCATAAAAACAGCATTTATTCAAAATAAAAACATTTCTAACAATATAAATCGTTACCATCACCTTTTATCAATTTAACGCATCCTTTTTGAATTAAAGTACTAATTTCTTTAAAAAAAAATAGTTATTGTTCCCAAACTTTTGAACGGTAGTGTATATTGTTACAAAAGATTTCTATTCTAAATAAATACAGTTCTTTTTAACTTTTTATTCATCAAATAATCCTGAAAAGTATCTCAGGTTATAAAAAAAATATTAAGCAGCACAACTGTTTCCAACATTGATCATAAATCATCATATTAGAATGATTTCTGAAGGATCATAAGACACCAAAGACTGGAGTACTTGCTGATGAAAATTCAGCTTTGCATCACAAAAATAAATTACATTTTAAAGTATATTAAAAAATTGAACCATTATTTTAAATTGTAATAATATTTCATAATATTACTGTTTTTTTTTTTTTTTTTTTTTTTTTTTTACTGCAGGCTTGATGAGCATAAGAGACTTCTTTCAAAAACATTAAAAATAGTAATGTTTCCAAACTTTTGACTGGTACTGTATATATATATATTATATATATATATATATATATATATATATATATATATATATATATATATATATATATATATATATATATATATATTGGGGAAATAAAATATTCCCCAATATATAGGGATATATATATATTTCCTAGGGAAAATAGTAGTCTGTGAAGCATTCCACTGGGTACATATTGAATAACCACAATTTATTTGCAATGTCTCTAATGCAATTATTATTACTTATAAATCTATCTAAAGATTTATGAGTCTACGGACATGCTTTCTACAGACATTTATGCTTTAGTCCGTAGCCACTTTCAAGAAACGGCTGAAGACGCATCTTTTTCGACAGCACTTGATCCAGTAATACTAACACTTTCTCTTCTATTCTATTCTATGATAAAAAAATAATAATTAACATGTACTGCGTTAGATTAAACTGAGAAGGGTCGTAGCACTCACTTATTGTTGTCCTACTGTTAGTTTAACTGCTTCTGTTGTTCTCATTTGTAAGTCGCTTTGGATAAAAGCGTCTGCTAAATGAATAAATGCAAATGTAAATGTAAAGCGTGTGTTGTTAGACTAGTTTCACGATCCTTCCTAGCTACAAAATCTGTAGTTTTCTTCCAGGAACGAACATATACAATATTGAAAATTGCATATGCAAAATAAAGGTCTGGGCCTGGTTGAGTTCAGTTAGTATTGTGGAAGGGCCGTGACATTTCCCAAATGCGTTCAAAGTGCTTGACCAATCACAACACACTGGTCCAGCCGACCAATCAGAGCACATTGTGCTTGAAGGAGAGGCTTCATAGAGACAGGAACTAAACAGAGCGTTACTGACAGACTGGGACGAGAGGAGCTGCAACAATGGAGAATATGTGAAAAATAATGTCTTTTTTTTTTTTTATCTATTCTAGTAGACCCCAAAAACTAAATCAAGACTTTGAAAAGGGGTATAACAGGTCCCCTAACATTTCATCTCTGCAGTGATCCTCTCTTTGACATGTTCATGAAGTGCAGATATGAAAGTAAAGTGTTTTGCTTGTCAGCATGCAGAGTTGCGGTGTGTTTTTAGCACGCGTGTGTTTGTGATGGAGAACGCTGCTCAGAAGGGAAGTCACCCCACTGCGAGAGCCGTGTCCTTCCCTCCACCGCACCATTCATATTGAAATCACACGCTTTGTGCTCGGCCTTCTCAACCTGACAGGCTCCGTGGAGCTCAGAGACGCTCCTCTAATCCACACACATCTGATTTAGAAGCGTTCACGCTCCATGAGACGTCACACGCAAAGATTTCCTGCATGTTTAGGGAGATTTCAAAGACTGAATGTTTTCATACTCATCTCTCACATTAGAGGCCCTAACATTAGAGGGTTTTGACACTAAAGTCACTCTTAAAAATTAATTGCATGCAGAATATGGAAGCATGTATGATTTTTATTTTGAAGTTCAAATTTCAATTGAACAAATTTTTTGGGGGGGAAAGATGTTTGTTAGGAGTATAATAATTGGATATAGTTTCAAATAAAGACGAATAATATTTTGAGGACCATCTAAAATCTTTTGCTTTTTTTATTTTGGTTGAAAAGTCATTGAATGTCATTAAGTGGGATCCTTTTTTGTTTATATTTTCAATTTTCAGGCAAAAAAATTGATGAAAAGATGTCTGAATGTCATTATATTACATACAAAATATCAAATCAAGTGGGATTTTTGTTCAAATGTCAATTTTTAAATTTCAAGCAAAAAATGTATGAAAAGATGTTTATGAGTGAAACCATAGACAATATTTTTAGGTTTAATTTTTCTAATGCAAAATATAATTCTTTGATTTTTGAGGGAAAACTCAATTTTAAAGATAAAGAAGAAATGTTTTATAGATTTGTCCCTCCAAAATTTCAAGCTAAACACTTAATTGAAAGACGTTTGTTAGGAGTAGTTTAAAATGAAGACAAAACAAATCTAAGATTTTTAGGCTTGGTTTTTATGCCAAATATTTTTGAGATTATAGATGTAGTTTAAAATGAAGACCAACAGTTTCTAGAACCTAGTTTTAGGACCATTTAATTGTTGCTTTTTGCAAAATATATATATTTTCTCTTTTGATTATGGGATGCAGTATGTTCTGCGTGTGATTTTGACAGACCTCATCCATTTTGTACATAATATTTTTTGGCCCACTGTATGTTTCTGTGACAAGAAAAGTCCACCAAGACCTGGGCAAGTTCTCCAGTTTTGTATTATTCATCAGAAGTCTTTTCAGAGGAAATCCCCAGCAGGCAGCCTTTGTGCCGCTGATGGAAGCTTTGAGGGCTGCTATTGAGCACAGATGAAGCTTCAGCCCATCGCAGACTAAATGACACGCCTCTCTCACACACTACGCCACAATATCTGTCAGAGACCAGAAAAGAGGCCGAGGGCTTCACAGAGCCGGTGAGAAGAGGGTCACTGGGATGAAATTGGGGTCAGAAAAGATAGAAAAAGGTTGGATGATCTATAGGTCTCTCTTTCTTTAGGGACAGAAAAGCCCTTGCTGATGGTAAAATGCCTAATTTAGTGAAAGATGTGATGGTGCTAGACGTGTTGGGCTTTTCCATTGAATGCCACAGAGGTACACGCATTCATAAAGATGACATCAAATAGCTGAAGTTTCTGGATAGTTCTAGGAGTTGCACTGCTGATGCAAGAAGCCACCTATCAGCTGCAATGGCTTTGCATGACATTAGCATAAATTAAGGTCCCAAGGTGATTGATATGGATTCTGTTGTGTGGAGTGTCTGTTTTGGACAGACTGTCTTTGTTACTGGATGCTTTTACATTATTCATGTCATGTCATGAGCGCTATGACAGAGTGTGTGTATAGTGCGTGTAAACCGCTCTAAAGTCTTGAATGCTGCAGTAGATATATCTGTTTTTGTGGACAGGGCTGCTTTAAATTATTTACATGTATTTTGATTTGGAAAGTATTATACAAAATGTTAATATTTATAAATAGAACATTTTTATATATTTTATATATATTTAAATTGGTGCTGTCAAATTGATTAATCGCGTCTAACAAAAGTTATTTTTCATAATATATATATATATATATATATATATATATATATATATATATATATATATACAGTACCAGTCAAAAGTTTGGAAACATTACTATTTTTAATGTTTTTGAAAGAAGTCTCTTATGCTCATCAAGCCTGCAGTAAAAAAAAAAACAGTAATATTATGAAATATTATTACAATTTAAAATAATGGTTCTCTTTTTTAATATATTTTAAAATGTAATTTATTTTTGTGATGCAAAGCTGAATTTTCATCAGCAAGTACTCCAGTCTTTGGTGTCTTATGATCCTTCAGAAATCATTCTAATATGCTGATTTGATACTCAGTTATTATCAATGATGGAAACAGTTGTGCTGTTTAATATGTTTTTTTGGAATACTTTTTTCTGGATTCATTGATGAGTAAAACGTTAACAGCATTTATTCATAAAAACAGCATTTATTCAAAATAAAAACATTTCTAACAATATAAATCGTTACCATCACCTTTTATCAATTTAACGCATCCTTGTTGAATTAAAGTACTAATTTCTTAAAAAAAATATATATATTGTTCCCAAACTTTTGACCGGTAGTGTATATTGTTACAAAAGATTTCTATTCTAAATAAATACAGTTCTTTTAAACTTTTTATTCATCAAATAATCCTGAAAAAAGTATCTCAGGTTATAAAAAAAATATTAAGCAGCACAACTGTTTCCAACATTGATCATAAATCAGCATATTAGAATGATTTCTGAAGGATCATAAGACACCAAAGACTGGAGTACTTGCTGATGAAAATTCAGCTTTGCATCACAAAAATAAATTACATTTTAAAGTATATTAAAAAAGAGAACCATTATTTTAAATTGTAATAATATTTCATAATATTACTGTTTTTTTTTTTTTTTGTTGTTTTTTTAACTGCAGGCTTGATGAGCATAAGAGACTTCTTTCAAAAACATAAAAAATAGTAATGTTTCCAAACTTTTGACTGGTACTGTATATATATATATATGTGTATGTGTGTGTGTGTGTGTGTGTGTGTGTGTGTGTGTGTGTGTGTGTGTGTGTGTGTGTGTGTGTATATATGTATATATATATGTATATGTATGTGTATATGTATATATATATATATATAGTATTTTATTATATAGTATAATATTTGAAATATATTGTTATATATTGAAAAATAAATGAGAAGTTTTATATTTATTATTATATTTCTTTATTTTATATTTATATGTATAAATAAAATATATATTGTATTATATAGTTAATATATTTAAAATATAATATAGTATAATTATATTGTTTGTGTATATATATATATATATATATATATATATATATATACATATTATAACATTTAAAATATCATTTTCTATTATCATTGAGCAGAGCTGAACTCAGAGTTGATGCAGTTAATGGACGTGCAGACAGTGAAGTTCACTTCTGATATGATTTGATCACTGTGAGTGTGAACTGTGTTGACTAGAGCACTGTTTGTTTGTTAGCGCAGTCTGACGGGTTGGCGCGTCTCTTTCAGTCCAGGTTGGCACTGGTTTGACTGGGTCAGTTGGCGCGTGTCGCAGGCCTGCAGCGATTCACTGACTCTTTGAAGATAAGAGCCACAGACAGACTGTCCGGTGTGTACAGCAGCCGGCTGTTTATCTGCACTCACACACACACACACACACACACACACACAAATTCAACACACTCTACTGGCACAGTGAACACCTCAAAGTGTGTGTGTACAGATACACACATTCTCTAAACGTGGGGCCTCATGTCGCAGTACACATCAGAAGGTCAAACGCTGACAGACAACGACAGCTCCATTCTGATTGGCTTTCAGTGGAAAACCAGTGTTGTTTATGTGGTGGATGATGGAGAGGAGGAACTGATCACTGGATTTGACGTCCTGTAATGTGATGTGATTTTATGTATTATTAGTAAAAATGGAATATTCAGTTGTATTAGATTTGATCTATTTGGGTTTGATTGGATTATGTAAATTATCTGTTATATTATGTAGCCTCTGCTTTCATCAGCAAAATGAAAAGTCGATACACAAGTGAAGAATAAAAAAAAGTACTGTAAATGAGCTCAGTTTAAATTTGTTGAGCTGTAAATGGCTTGCATAATTGATCAATATGTTAAATTGTTTTAGTTTCCAGTGTCTGTAATGTTCCTGTACGGTGGTCTGGACTCTGAATCAAGTATCCTGATCACAGACTCTCTTGAGCCGGCGTTAAAGTGGCTTGTTTTATCAGGGACTGTGAAAACGACCTCAGTGTGGTGGAGACACTTCGCTAACAGAGCCGCCATTGATGGAGAAACATGACTTCTCATTAGAGCTGTAATCGGGCCTTAAAAGTTCGGCCCGAAAAGGCCCGAGCCCGACAGAGTTTGGCCCGAGCCCGACAAGTACATTTTGATTGACAGCTTTTTAAAAGCCCGAACCCGTTTACAGCCCGACTGTCCAAAAGGCCGTCTATCAGCAGTGAGAAGAGTGTCGGAGAATAGCGCGGACATGCGCTTCACACCGCGAGCCGGCACACGCACCACTCGGCGGAAAAGGGAGAGAAAGAAAAAAAGAGACTGCGCCGCACGCACACAGCACCTTTGTCTTTCGTAAAAAAAGGAGTAATTTATACATTTTTTAACATCATTTATTCATGACTAACGGAGGCTAGAGGCCACTTGGAAGTTGGAACAAAGAAATAAAATAAGTCCTCCAGAGACCAGCCTCCATTTCACCTCCTCAAGATCCATTTTCACGCTAATCTAAACACATCACCTGACCGCTCATTTACCACGCAACCCGAAGCGCGAGCCCGAGCCCGGCCCGAGCACGTGTAAAATAATAGAAATTAAGACCGAACCCGACCAAACCCGTCGGGCCCCGTCGGGTTCGGGCAAAGATCTTCAGCTCTACTTCTCATTGGTCTGAATCTAGCTCCGCATAAAACTAATCTAAACATCATATATTCTGATTCTGATTGGCTGTGGTTGTGTCACAGTTACGCAGTGTTATGGGTGCACAAGTTTTATTGGTCTGGAAAGAAACAAATTCATGTGTACAAGGTGTCTTGGCAAGCAAGTTAGATCAAGTTAATGGTAAACCTGTTTATAGCCTGTTTTCCATGGTTATGCAACATTCAGAATTAAATTGAGAATGGCTTTAAATTCTAATTCATTTCCTGAATTTGAGTTGAGATCGCAGACAGGATGCAAAATTGCAAATTGGAATGCAAGGAACTAGAATTAAATTCAAAGAAATTCATAAAGTTTTTAACTAGATAAGCAAAAGTTTGAAAAAAAGTTTACAAATCCTTGAAGTTTGAAGGTTGACAGGCCTTACTGATGCATGCCCAGGCCCAGGCCCAGGCAGATGGCAAAATCTCTGAGCTGCAACCAAACTGGAGCAACTTTAAAAAGAGTTGTGTGATTATTCCCTCGTTTTATTTATGCAACTGCAAACGAGCGTCCCAAAAAAATCACGCTCCTCTGTTAGGTTGGATGGATGGATGGAGTTTCACTTCTCTAATTACAGCTCTGAATTGCTGTGTGTAAAGTCTGCAGGGAAAAGCGTTGCAAACGTTTCGATCAGGCGCTAAACGTCAGCGCATCTTGGCGGTCGCATCTCAATTATAACGCATCACGTTTACAGATGAAAGTGTTTGTGCCGCTGCGGAGCATGAAGTGGCAGGCGACTACGGTGGCGTGCGACATGAAAACGAAGACCCACACGCTCACACTCTCTCTCCAGACATATGGGCTCCTCTAATGAGCTTCTAGAAGACGCTGCTCCTCCACGTCTTCTGTGAAGAGCGCCAGCCGCCCGGTCAGATTCCTGCTCGCCTCACACACACCTCACTGGGCCTCTACAAGCTCCAGCTGGAGTTTGGTCATTAAAAAGTTTGAGCATGTGTACCGCAGAAAGAAGAAGGTCTGTTGACACTCTTTTCAGATCTCAACAAGTTGGCGCTCTAGAAAAGTTTTTGTCTAGTGATTCATTTCTGATATTGAGGTGAAGATGCTTATATTTTTCGGTAATCTTCTGAAATGGGGACAAATTCAGACAAATGCTAGGTAGATGGATGGATGGATGGATGGACAGACAGATAAATACATAGACTGACAGACAGGTATGTAGGTAGGTAAACAGACAGACAGGTTGGTAGACAGACATGTTGGTAGATAGACTGACAGGCAGTCATACAGATAATTACACAGACAGACAGAGACAGGTATACAGATAAATACATAGATAGACAGACAGGTATGTAGGTATATAGACAGAGACAGGTAGACAGACAGATAGACACAGATTTGTAGACAGACAGATAGGTAGTCAGACAGTAAATACGTAGATAGACAGGTTGGTTGGTAGATATACAGAGAGGTAGGTAGAAAGATAGGTTGTCAGACAGATAAATGCATAGATTGACAGACAGACAGGTATGTAGGTAGGTAGGTAGACAGGTTGGTAGATAGACAAGACTGACTGATAGTTAGGTAGATAGACAGATAGGTAGACTGACAGACAGGTGGTCAGACTGACTGATAGTTAGGTAGTGAGTGTGTGTTGTCAGATGTGACATGTTTCAGGTGGTACTGTTACCGCAGTGTGTTTGTCAGACAGCCAGGTGGAGAGAGAGACAGGTGGAGAGAGAGACAGGTGGAGAGAGAGACAGGTGGAGAGAGAGATAGGTGGAGAGAGAGACAGGTGGAGAGAGAGACAGGTGGAGAGAGAGATAGGTGGAGAGAGAGACAGGTGGAGGGTAATTATCCAGGCTTACAGACAGCGCTCTCAGATCGCCGTGTCAAACAGCTTCACTCACACACACACACACACACGCCTGCCTCTCTACAAACTTTCCCAAACCCAAACAAAACAACCACATACTGGAAGTTTGATGATGTTGTGCTGGTTTTATTCGTGTCTACACAACAGCACGTCTGCGTTACTCACCACGTCTCTATTTTAAAAGTGGCGCTCCAGGACGATAGCATCACGACATCCAGAGAATGACAGATAATAGGCGATTATCTGCATAAATATTGTCTGCTGATGGAAACAGACATTTCTGCACGCGTGTGTTTGCATACACCTACTTAGCCATACTTTGGGGACAAATTTGCACCCAGAAGTGAGCTAATCCTGACAATAAATCTCCATTTTGAGGTCGTCCTCATTTGTATAACAGTATAAAAAACAAATAAAATAAAGTTTTGTTTTTTAATTGCAGAAAGTTTTCTCTCTGTCAGAGATTGAACTGGCAGCCTTCAGGTCTCCAGCGCTGGGACTGTGTGTTCTGTGTGCTTCAGATGAATGCCATATTGTATTAAGCATGTGGTTCTTTCTCTGCAGCGCGGTGGGGTTTTAGTGGCGTGGTGGGATTGGCTTCACTCACACTGAGGAGTTTCTTTATCAGGATCACGCAGGACGGGAAGGTAAAGCAGAATGAGAAAATGATTTCTGACAGTGAGACTCTTAGCCCTTCCAAACAGTCTGGCCCACTTACACACACACGGCCTGAGTGAGTGTGTGAATACAGACTGTGTAGTAAAAGCACGTTAGTGTCACTTCATGAGGCTCAATGGGTCGGGCGAATCCATTAGACTGAATCCAGCTCACCTCAGTTGTGGAGTTTAGAGAATTTTTACCTCCACCAACTAAAAATACACCTGGATGAATTCTGCTGCATGGGTTTTTCTTGCTGAAGAGACCAGTGTTGCTCTGGTCCAAAACCTAGGGCTTAAAATGAATCATGTTTCCTCAAAAGGCACGTTATTTTGGCCAGTTTTTAAGGTAGCATCATATGCATCCCTCGTAGGCAAGGCAAGTTTATTTATATAGCACATTTCATACACTATGGCAATTCAAAGTGCTTTACAGAAAATAATTAAAATAATCACAAAATAAAAGCATGGAAAATTAAAACGGTTATAAAAATAATTAAAAGAGATGATACAGTTATAAAATGAATTAAAAGAGTAAAAAGATGATACATAGATAAACATCTGGCAAAACACCGGTGTATCATATTTTTCATATCTTTATAGTTTTACTCTGAGATTTTCCCATGGTGATCACACTGTGTCTGTGGTGTTCTGTCATTGATAATGCAATTAGGAAGATAATGTAATGATCTGAGCAAGGCAAATTTATTTCTATAGCTCATTTTATACACAGATAGTGTTTTACAGAAAAAAATATTTTAAGGTTCATAAGAAAACAAGTAAAAAGTTCAAATTTAAGAAAATAAATGAGTTAAAATGGATTAAAATACAATAAAATAAAAGAACTTGATGCAAATAGTTTATTATAAAACGGATAGTTCCGGTCCTTGATTCTGATTGGTTGTTAAAGTCACGTATACTGTATATTGATGAATAATGACAACCTTTTGGGAAAGCGAGTCTTTTATGGTCTTTTAAAAAAAAAGAAATTAAATGATTAATTAAGACAATGAAGAAAAACAACAGAACAGTAAAAGAAATCGAATTTATTGTAATCAAATTCACCTATTTGCACAAAAAAATCGTATGCCTAATATGGTAGAAACCTCTTTGTTAATGTTTATCTTTTCATAACATTCAATTATGAACTACATGAATCACCTAATGATACATTTTAAAATCAAAATGGTGGAATTTTTGACAAAAAAGAGTTGTTTGGATCACTGAATATTGCTGTCAATCGTTTAACATTTATGTTGTTTACATTGTTAAATATTAAATGTTTTACTACTTCTTAAAAAGTGACAGTCCACCAAAAAAAAAAGATAACTATTTCATCATTTACTCATCCACATGTTGTTCCAAACCTGTATGTTTCTTTCTTCTGCAGAACACAAAAGAATTTTTTTTGAAGAATTTTGGTAACCAAACAGTATAAGTTCCCATTGACTTAAAGCAACACTAAAGAACTTTTTTTTACCTTAAAATAATGTTTCCAAAATCGTATCAGTGGTTCATCAAGTCGTAACAGGGTGAAAGGCCCTTCTGCATTCGCTTTGCAGCCCTATATCTGCTATAACCGCACTATGCAAGTTTGCCAAACCGGGTCGTGTTTCTGTAGTTCGAATGAGACATAAGAAAACTACAAATTTGACTTGCTTTACGTCAAGCGTTACAATAGTCATTATTTAGTTTTTCTTCGTTTCTGATGTCGCAATACATCATACTTTCATAAAATCACGCAACATACTCTACCTTGTCTGTGGACATCGTTCATTCAAAGCCGGTGCTGGATAAACAGCGAGCGTGCGTGCGACAGTCGGCTGCGGTAGGATAAATTATTTGCGAAAGCGGTAATGGACAATTCCGCTTCCAACCTGTAGGGGGACTGAAGAGGAAAAGTTCCTTAGTGTTGCTTTAAATTAAATGGACAAAACAACTCAATGGAAGTCAATGGGAACTGAAACCTTTTGGTTACCAAAATGTTGTGTTTCGCAGAAGAAAGAAAGACAAACAGGTTAGGAATGACATGAGGGTGAGTAAATCATGACAGAATGATCATGTTTGGGTGAACTATTCCTTTAATGAACGGTAACAGCCTGCTTTCTTTGATTTGATTGGCCATCTCAATCATTTTGACATTAACAAGCACTGTCAGACTGTCCACATCTCCTGATGGGACGGTTTTGCCTGAAAATGAGAGGCGTGAATCTCATGAAACCTGTCCAGAACATGTGTGGTCATAATTATCCTCAAATTATTAATGCCACAATACAGAAATAAGGCTGCGTTTCTTTAGTCAGAATGTAATTTCTTGTATTTCTGTTGATTTGATGGTGAAATGTGTCTGTCTCTCATGAAGTGTTTAGTGTCCGGATGGTTCGTGAAGTTCTCCAGCAGGGAGTCGGACTCCCATGGCCTGTGTTCGGTCTTCACTTGGTGTCTTTTTATTGTTGGTAATGGTGCTCCAGCAGTGCAGCACAAACGCGGCTCAGTGATTGTGTTTTAATCGAAGGCTTTGCTCCCTGCATGTACAGACGGCGATAAAAGCATTGACGCGTTTGTTTTGTCACAGACAGCAGATATCAGGTCTTCTGGGTTTTATCTCTCCTGATGAACGCCGGGAATATTTGAGCGCGAGATTCTGAAGGAATTAATGCATAATTCATGCTGCTTGATAAGCTTTAATTAAAAGTGCTGTTTGGCATTGTGACGGGAATGAATGTGTGTTTTTCCTCGCCTGTCACGGCCTCATTCACTCGCATCACGCTCGACTTATCAAAGGCCCGGTGGCTCCGCCCCCCCGCGCAGCGTTTGCATAATTTGAGCACCGGAGGGACGTAATTACTCGCCACACCGAAATGCAGGAATCTCCCCAATTACAACTGGGATATTTGCACTTTCTGGGATTCCCCACGGTACACTGACAGTCTTTTGAAACATGTAAACGTTGGTCTTCTCTCTTGCTGACCTCCGTTCAATTTGTTTCTGCATATAATGTGAATAATTGATCGGATGCTTAGAGGTTCTGATGTGTGGGTGTACATTTATATGCACAGTTATATGAATTTCTTTACATTTTTACTAATTTTCCCCCCAATTTGAAGGCATGTGTAAAATTAAATCTCACATACTTTCAGAATTTGCTTGTAATGCAATGAAATTCAGACATAGTTTTTCAGAAATCAGTCTAATATGCTGATTTGCTTCTCAAAATTTTCTATTATTATCAGTGCTGAACACAGTTTAACATTTTTGTGCAAACCGTGCTAAATGTTTTTAGGATTCTCTGATTAGTAGAAAGTTCAAAAGAACAGCATTTATTTAAAACAGGAATATTTTGTCTAAACTCGTTTAAAAGTCCTTGCTGATTAAAAATATTAATTTCCTTTTACAGAAAAAAAAAACATTTTTACTGACCCCAAACTTTTGAATGGCAGTGTATCACAGTTTCCACAAAAATATTAAGCAGCAAACTGTTTTCAACATTATTAATAATCAGAAATATTTCTTGATCATCAAATCACCATATTAGAATGATTTCTGAAGGATCATGTGACACTGAAGACTGGAGTAATGATGCTGAAAATTCAGCTTTGATCACAGGAATAAATCACATTTTAATATGTACTACAACAAAAATCTGTTATTTTAAATTGTAATAATATTTCACAATTTTTACTTTATTTTTGATAAAAAATAAATGCAGCCTTGGTGAGCAAAAGAGACTTCTTTCAAAAACATATTCCAAAGTTTTGACTGGTAGTGTAAGCACTGGTCTTCTCTCTCCCTGACCTCCGCTCAATTTGTTTCGGCGTATGTGAATAATTGATCGGCTGCTCTGAGAGTCTGATGTGATGTCGGGTATTTGCTGCTTGATGGTGGGAAAGATGAAATATTGACCTGCTCTGTTGTGGACAGAAAGAGTGAATCCTGAGGACGTGCGATTCATGTGGATGAAGCTGCAGACGTGTGAAATCAAAGAACATACGTGATTCATACTGGACTGATCATGTGAAACACATCAATGCACTCATCATACAGTACTGATACTGTGGTGCAGTGATTTCATGCCTGTGTGTGTGTGTGTGTGTGTGCGTGCATCCGTGAGTGTGTGTGTTATTGGGGACAAAATGTCCCTACAAAAATGTCAATATCCAAAATCCTTGTCTGTGTGGGGAAATTGTTTGGTCCCCATGAGGAAAACTACTTATAAATCATACCAAATGATGTTTTTTTGGAAATGTAAAAAATGCAGAAAGTTTTTTGTGATGGGTAGGGTTAAGCCCTATTCGCACGGGATAAGCATTACCTGGTGACCTCTAGTCATTTGTAATAACTGCGGAGGTTGTCTGTGATCTTAATCCCGTGCGAATCGTAAATGACCTACCATATTTCGGCGAACACCGAGGTCCTGTGATAATTTTAGTCCCGTGCGAATCGGCATCTCTGTGATTTGGCGGGTCGTTTATCATTTTTTCAAGGTTTTTGTTTCCTGTGTGCTTTTTTTATCCATCTTTCGCGAAGAATGGAGTGTTTGAGTGTTTTGATAGTATTTTGGGTGCTGGGTCGTATCGATATACACCATACAGCTGTACAAGAGAAAGCTGAAAACCATGATTATATGGGGATGGATGACATGTATAGCAGCATGCGGTCAGGAACATTCTTCTGTTTATGATATATCATACAGCTAGACCTGTAATAACGACAAGACTTTTCCAAGCAATAGCCTATTGTCATCATATCCGGGAGATAAGTCAGTAAATTCGAGTAAAATCACAGGCTTCGCTGATCCCGTGCGAATGCGCCACACGAAATTCAGATGTGGGGGGGTAATTTCTAAATCACACGAGGTCCCCAGATAATACTAATCCCGTGCGAATAGGACTTTAGTGTAACGGGATAGAAATCATTATGTCTATGGAAAGTCCCCATAAAACATGAAAACACAACATTTGTGAATATATATACATACACATATATTTAAAAATTGTATGTATATCAAATGTAAACTAAAATATGAAAAGATAATGAAATAACTAATAAAATGATACTAAATGCATGTTGATATAGGTGGCTTTTCTCAGGCTTTAGCCCTATTCGGACGGGACTAGTTTAACATGGAGAGGTGGGGTAATGTAATTTTACTACAGGACGTCTGTGATGATAATGGCCAGTTCGCACGGGATAAGATATCTCAGTAAAACTAGCAGAAGTGGGAGGGGACGGCAACTCGATTTACGCACCGCCGTCACCTCCCTGTCATCATATATATAAAACAGTTAGGTTCGGTTGGATGTATTAAATAAATAAATATGTTGGTAATAGGCACTTATCTAAAGCTAAAAGAAGTTTTGTGCCTCTAACAAGTGCTTTCATTCTTCTTTCTGATCTGAATGGTGTGTGTAAAACACTTGAGTATTGCCACAGACTCGTCCCAGCGTCTAGAACGCATCTTTTTCAAGCGTCTCCAAAACCGTGGAAAACTACTTTTAAACAGGAAATGACGGAATATTTACGTACATATTTACAGCGGGTCTATTCGCACGGGATTAGTATTACCTGAGGTAATTTTTCCGGACCTTTTTACTGAAGGTAAAAGTCGCCGTAATCTTTACTGACATTGTCCGGACACATTCGGACAGGACTAAAATCACAGAGAAGCTCTGGTAATAATTACTCTACCCCACCTTCAGTTATATAAATTTCGTAGAATTTCTATCACCTTTTATTTGAATTCAAATTGCCATTCTGCATCTTGTTAAACTTGTGCTCAGTTCGCTCCATTTTTATAAATTGTGTTTATTTGTGTAGATGGTGTGACCGAGAGATGAAACGCACTGCATCGATCAATCCATCACGTGTGTTTTTGTGTCCTTAAACTCTTTCTCTTCCCGATGCTTCTGTCTAATGAGGAACATCCGGCCGAGCTTCACTTGTTCCTCGTGAGGTTTTACTCCGCGAACCCCAGGAGCTCCTGCACAAACACACAGCTGATGCGTGGGTCTCATGGCCTAATTCTCTCCTCCGGTCTCAGGTTCTTCTTCTTCTCGCCCAGCCTCCTGATGTTATCCACTTCTGCTTTTAGCTATTTCATATTTGATATTCATGGCCCACTTTATCACGCCGGCTCATAATTAGCTCTTTTTGTGTTGAGTCGGAGGCCCTGGCATGATGTCATGAGCTGCGGGGTCTTGAAGATGTGTTTAGCTTGAGGAAGCCGACACACGAGACGCTTCTCCCTCAGAGGGATTCCATTCTTCTATTGTTCCTTCTATCTATCACTAACCATCTAACTATCTGTCTGTCGCTCTATCTATCGTCCGTTCTATCATTCTATCGATCTATCTATCTGTCTGTCTGTAGTTTGTTCTATCTTTTCATCCATCCATCCATCCATCCATCCATCCATCCATCCATCCATCCATCGTTATGTCTGTCATTCCTTCTGTCGTTCTATCTATCATCCATCCATCATCCCTGTCTGTCGTTCTATCTATCGTTCATTCTATCATTCTATCTATCTATCCATCCATCCATCTATCCCATCTGTCGTTCCATCCATCCATCCATCCATCCATCCATCCATCCATCCCGTCTGCCATTCTGTCTATCTATCATCCATCCCTGTCTGTCGTTCTATCTATCATCCATCCATCATCCCTGTCTGTCGTTCTATCTATCATCCATCCATCATCCCTGTCTGTCGTTCTATCTATCGTTCATTCTATCATTCTATCTATCTATCCATCCATCCATCTATCCCATCTGTCGTTCCATCCATCCATCCATCCATCCATCCATCCATCCATCCATCCATCCATCCATCCATCCCGTCTGCCATTCTATCTATCTATCTATCTATCTATCTATCTATCTATCTATCTATCTATCTATCTATCTATCTATCTATCTATCTATCTATCTATCTATCTATCTATCTATCTATCTATCTATCTATCTATCTATCAATCTAATTCTATTCTATTCTTCCATCTCAAGTGGTGGCCCAACATTATTCATCATACATTATTACATTTTGAGTGACCCAAACACTCTCTTAACAAGAGATGCCAAGTTCAAGTCCTTATTTTGGCTCAATAAGACACCAGCGTCCGTTAGAGAGGCAACACCCTTCCAGAAATATCCTGAATATGCATCTCACAGAAAACTGACTACAGATACAGAGAAACGTGCCTGAAATATGAATATTCTTTGCAGAACTCAAACTCCCTAAACGCTGAAGCCGGATCTTAATTAAAAGCTGAGGGTTTATTCGGGCCATGTTACAGTGTGCGAGATTGTAAATATATGCAAATATGCAACAAATTTCCCAAGCAGATTTCCTCCTTTCCAACTCCTCCCTCATTTATATTCATGACCTGTAATTCATTAAACTGTGTGCATCGTTAAGTATACACAAAATAGGCTAATTAATACACTTGACGATAAGCTGGTGCAGCATGGGGTCGGAGATGAACTATATTTCCATCACTACAGCTGTAAGAGACGCTGACACACAAAACAACAGCAAGTTTTTCACTTTTTACTTATATTTGAAACACTTTTAAAGAGATTTTTCAAGCTTGTTTCCACCACAGAATAAAAAATGAAAAAGGTAATTGTGACTAGTTTTTATCTCACAGTTCTGACATTTTTCCTCACAATTGAAAGTTTATATCTCACAATTCAGACTTTTCTTTTCAAAATTGTGAGTTTGTATCTCACAAATCTGACTTTTCCCCTCCGAATCGCATAAACAGACAAACTCAGAATTGAATTGAAAAAGTTGCAATTACAACAACAACAAAAATGTTTGTGGCGGATACAAGATCCACAGATTTTAGCCATTAGGGACTGTTGAAAAATTCACATATTAATTCACTCAATTCACTACAAATGTTGATTTGACGCAATTAAAGACAAAGGTTCTAGACTGTATACCTTAGATATTTTAATGAACTACTCATCCCATGATGCATTCTGTCTGTGTGTCTGATATATCTTCGCATCACTGATGACTTATCTAGGCATCACATGCAGCCGATCCTCCCAGACTCACATCCATCGAGCTGCTGCGCGACCATCTGGGGTTGTGTGTATGTGCAAACTGAGCGTGCTCAGCAGTCGCACCGTCTGTGTGTGTGTGTCCATATCAGGTCTGGATTACTCTCTTCTGCCACGCTTCATTTAACCAGCTCATGCCCCATTAGTCAGAGCCCAGAATGCTCAGCATACACATATGGCTCTGGGCTCAATTAAAGGCTGATTATGCAAAGGAGCGCTGCAGTTTCTCCTCATAATTTCCATGTATTAATTCACCCTTCGGTTGAAATGTGCTGTACTGTGATCTGTCTGTCACACATACAGTAACATAGCCTCGGTTTAAAGACAAAAATCAGCATTAAAAATATGAGTGAATCTTGTGTCAAACATTTTCTTTTTACTAACATGCATTATTTACCTTCTTGAATTGGTTTTCAAGAGAATGTTTTAAGGCATTTTTTTTGTGTGTTTATTTTTTTAAATTATTATTATTATTTTATTTTTTTATTGTGTGCATATACATACACACATATTTAATGTATAAAATGTTATGTGTGTGTGTGTGTGTGTATGTATATGTATACAGTACCAGTCAAAAGTTTGGAAACATTACTATTTTTAATGTTTTTGAAAGAAGTCTCTTATGCTCATCAAGCCTGCAGTTAAAAAAAAAAAACTAAAAAAAAAACAGTAATATTATGAAATATTATTACAATTTAAAATAATGGTTCTCTTTTTTAATATACTTTAAAATGTAATTTATTTTTGTGATGCAAAGCTGAATTTTCATCAGCAAGTACTCCAGTCTTTGGTGTCTTATGATCCTTCAGAAATCATTCTAATATTCTGATTTATGATCAATGTTGGAAACAGTTGTGCTGCTTAATATTTTTTTTATAACCTGAGATACTTTTTTCAGGATAAAAAGTTAAAAAGAACTGTATTTATTTAGAATAGAAATCTTTTGTAACAATATACACTACCGTTCAAAAGTTTGGGAACAATAACTTTTTTTTTTTTTAAGAAATTAGTACTTTAATTCAACAAGGATGCGTTAAATTGATAAAAGGTGATGGTAACGATTTATATTGTTAGAAATGTTTTTATTTTGAATAAATGCTGTTTTTATGAATAAATGCTGTTAACGTTTTACTCAATGAATCCTGAAAAAAGTATTCCAAAAAAATATATTAAACAGCACAACTGTTTCCATCATTGATAATAACTGAGTATCAAATCATCATATTAGAATGATTTCTGAAGGATCATAAGACACCAAAGACTGGAGTACTTGCTGATGAAAATTCAGCTTTGCATCACAAAAAAAAAAAAAATTACATTTGAAAATATATTAAAAAAGAGAACCATTATTTTAAATTGTAATAATATTTCATAATTTTACTGTTTTTTTTTTGTTGTTTTTTTTTTTTAACTGCAGGCTTGATGAGCATAAGAGACTTCTTTCAAAAACATTACAAATAGTAATGTTTCCAAACTTTTGACTGGTACTGTATATATATATATTACTTTTTATATATTATTATTTATTTTACTTTTAACCTGCTGCTGCTCTTTGGTCATTTTTGACCTGAAATTTTTACATTTTGTTTGTTTAACACCGTTTTCTTCATGGAAATGGTATAAAACTCTCTGTGTAATATATATATAAAACTATAAAATCAAATCAATTTAATATCTAAATCAAGTACAATAGTAGCTGACTATGAAGGCATTTTCTGGTCCCATATTTTGAAACCTGGGATTATTTTTGTCACTATTTTTTCCCTAAACCCTGGTTCAGTTCTGACCTGAGTCAGATTGCTCGTAGCGTCAGTAGATCAGCTGTACTGTACTAGTTTAATCTGGCAACGTCTCTGTTTAGTCCAGTTGTGAGTTTCTGTCTGATGTCATTACAGGAGCGATGACAGGGCGACAGCGTTTCTGAAATAGAACTGTGTGCTTTTCTTCATTTCCTATAATAATCCTACAATAATGGCTCTTCAGTTGACGTTCATGCAGCAGATCCTGCATTCCTACTTTGGTTTGTCGTTCTAATTGTGTCTTTTTCAGGCATTCTTTCCATTCTGTTTGGTTAAGTTGCATCAAATGGTGAAACGATACTCAACAGCCATGTTCCAGCTCTCTTTCTGGCTTTGCTTTTTTGTGTTTTGTGGTCAGGCGTCCCTGTTTCCCTCGCTCACAGCGGCCCAGCAGACGGCCTGTCGTTTCCACTAATGAAGTGACACCGCAATGCCCAGTCGCCCACCACAAACATGCAGTCGTGTTTTAATCCAAGCCGTAATCATATGCTTGAGAGAAAGAATCCCAAGGCTGGAGAACCAGCATGCATTGCAGGAAACCCAGAGGAAGTCGTTGGTTGCGACTCACACCGCCGCACTGTGACTCGGACTGAAATAAGTCGGTCATAATAATAACATCCAGGTTGGGTAGACGAGAGTTTGACCGCTCTCTGTGTTTGTAGTCTTTCCAAGAAGCAAGACATGCACTCGTGCTTTTACACGTGTGTGTTTCTGCTATAGTTTTAACCCTGTAAAGGCTGACATATGAAAAAATCTAAATGATTGGAAATAGAACAGTTTATTGAACCTTTAGACAAGATATAAAAAAATCTAAGCAAATGTTTTGTATCATATTTGATACATCAGGCTTTTATTGCTCATATAGTATGATAGAATATGGAGGCAACAACACCTCAATTTTATTCAGAGGCCCAAACTGAGCGAACGCATGCAGTTTGGTTCAGATGCTGATATTAATATGGCCAAAAAGTAAGATAATTTAAAATTCTGATAGCTTGTAAATCAATGAGAGGATTTTTCACAAAAAAAATATGTATGGATTATCAGGTAAACCTAATCAGTTAGTGTTCATCTTGAAATATTACTAACAATATCAAAGTTATTCTTACATTTACTTCAGTAAAGATTTCACAGAAAGATAGACATCACAAGCTGAAGGTAGGTGTTTTTAAAATTACACTAAAAGTCATTTTACTTGCTAAAAAAGTATAAACTATCAATCAGACAACAGAAGGCATATAGTAGATTGTGTGCAACAGGATTTTCAGCAAAGTTTTGATCATGTTGATCATTTAGAGACGTATATATCAAAGGATACAGTAGCTTTATATGGTTAAATAGCATCTCTAATCCTTCTATTTGATCTGTTATGTACTAACCTTAACTGTGTTAATGTTAAGTTTTACAGACTTTAAGAATAAGAAACCTGGGCCGAGTTTAATGCAGTTTTTCTGTTGCTATAATCAAAACGAAAATTGTTGTTCTTCAATAATAAGTGGTAGTTATTTTAATGCATTTACACCAAAAAAAATTTTATGCCGATATTATTATTTATAAACTCTACCTTGAAACCTGGGTTTACAAATGTTTTTAATAGAATATCAAAGATTAGTCAGATATCAAATATGATCCATCAGGCGTCTGAGGAAGGTTTATTTCTTCATCTCTCAATCATCATTGCATTGTATTATATCTTTTAAAACTATACAGAGGTTTGATCATAAACTAAGAATTTAAATATCATCTTACTAAGACACATTATTGGCAGATATACAATCAGACTGATATTTATATGCATTTTATGTAAGTAGTCTGCTGTACTGTTATAGAGATCTGACTGATTTACAATTAGAAGCTATAGCAACTCCACCGACTTCTGTCTCAGTGTTAAAGCAGTGGATGTTGATCTCATGACTGTAAATCTCATGCAGCAGGTCGTTCGGTGTAGCAGCGCACCGGAAGGATTGTTGTGTTAGATGGAGTGAGGGAGTGTGTTTGAGTGACAGGCAGCTGTTTGATGTGGAATCCAGGTGAGATGGCTCGAGGCTGGGCACGTTACGCTGGAGCTCCAGAGTCCTGAAGCGTCATTGATCTCCTTCATCTGGGTCTTTTCAGACAGGAGCTGGAAGGGCGTCTGACCAGAACGGCTGCGTGTTTGTTTTCCGTGCGGTGGAGGGGCGTTTCTGACGGATAAACCCGGACTAGAGGGAATGTAGTGAACTCGTCTACAGGCTGTGTGATTGATCAAATTGTCCCACGTCAACATAGCAAACAGATCACATACACGCGAGGGCTTTCGAGAGTTGCCAGAGAAGCATTTAATGCTCTCGTGTGCATCACCAAACCGCCACGTTTAAAGATTTTAAAGGAATAGTTCACCCAGAAACTACAGACCTGTTGTTTACGCACCCTCATGTCTTGTTAAAGTTGTTTTCCTGTATATAGAGCACACAATTAATCCCAAAGTGCATCTCAAATCTACTGTAAAGCTACGAGGTTGTTAATCTATTTGCTTCTTTTAAAGCCGCATTATTTCCACTTATTTTTAAAATAATCATAATAAACAGCGGAATTCTTAGTGAAAAACTACATTACCCATGATGCTGTACAGAAATTAACATCAATCAACGAGTCAAAAAAGCAACACGTGCCAAAAGCCCCACCCACTGCCATATATATATATATACAGTGCTATGCATAAGTGAATACACCCATGCTAAAGTTGACTAAAAAGAGGAATAAAAAATCATATTTTGGAAATTGAACTTAATGCCTTAATTTAAAAAATTAGGAAAAATCCAACCTTTAAGGACACCAATTTTCTTTGTGAATGAATAATGTATCGTAAATAAATAAATGTTCTTCCTTAAAATACATGGTGCATAAGTGTGTACACCCCTATGTTAAATTCCCATAGAGGCAGGCAGATTTTTATTTTTAAGTATTTAAAAAAAAAAAAATTTAGGATACTATGCATCCTGATAAAGTTCCCTTGGCCTTTGGAATTAAAATAGCCCCACATCATCACATAGCCTTCACCATACCTAGAGATTGGCATGGTTTTATTTCAGTTAGCCTAATAGCTAGTTTGATTTGCATTGAGAGATGATCTTATGGAAAGTACCCCATGCCAATCTCTAGGTATGGTGAAGGCTATGTGATGATGTGGGGCTATTTTAATTCCCCAAAATACTTAAAAATAAAAATCTGCCTGCCTCTATGGGAATTTAACATAGGGGTGTACACACTTATGCACCATGTATTTTAAGGAAGAACATTTATTTATTTACGATACATTATTCATTCACAAAGAAAATTGGTGTCCTTAAAGGTTGGATTTTTCCTAATTTTTTAAATTAAGGCATTAAGTTCAATTTCCAAAATATGATTTTTTTATTCCTCTTTTTAGTCAACTTTAGCATGGGTGTATTCACTTATGCATAGCACTGTATATATATATATATATATATATTGTTGCAAGGTTAGTTGATAAGGAAAGGAGGAGGCGGGAACAGGCGAACGTTCAAACATATTTTTAATTATAAATAAACAACAAAACGAAAGTAAAGTAAAGGGCCAGCCCCTCACGGACGACTGCCGCACACAAATAAACAAAACACAATGTAAATAGTCCAGGCCCGGTCCTCTGTTAAACTCCTCAGGATTGAGTTCCTGAGTTCCTCCGTTTTATGTTTGATCACGTTTTGGAAATAAAGTTGCTTTTGGGTTCTCTACAATTTGCCTCCAGTGGTATTCGTTACAGAATACTAGACCAAACATGGACCCAGCAATTCGTCTCTTCCGAGGTAACCGTCCAGATGAAGATTACGTGGAGGAGTTTTGTGGGCTTTGCCATAGGGTGGATTTCGGTGATGAGGTCTTGAAAGACATGTTTCGCCATGGACTTGATGAATATATTTACTGCCTCATGCCTGACAATACCCCTCACTGTACTCTGGTCCACTATACTGACTTTGCCCTTTTGTTGAGTGGCTCGTCATTTATTGTGGGCTTTACGGATGAGGAGCCACGCAAACCCACAGTATCCTCTCAGCCTGAGCTTCACATCAGTCCTGCCGAGCCTGAGACTGTTCACGTCATGCCTCGCACCGTTCCCACGGCCCTCGGCCCCGCCCTGCTTGCCACATGCATATTTTGCAATAAACTTAATTGTTTTGGTTTTTTTTTTACATATAATCAACATTTGTAAATGAGTAGTTTTATATTTCTCCATCAAAGTCTGTAGTGTTGTGGTTCACCTTTCGGCTTGGTTCATGGCTTATAGCTCTTTAACGAAGACTTTTTTTAAATCCCTTTTGGATTGCTGCTGAAAAAGGGGGCGGGAACTGTTGAACACCATATAAAGCATTAGTGTAATGTTATGATACTATTATGGTGCATTTAATCTTTTTTGGAGTGTGACAGGCTTTGTCACATGGATTTGTCTTGGGGGAATTATTTATTTAAGACAGATTCTCAGTTCGTGTTGCAACTGTACAGCATGTACTGTAGATTGAACAAATTCTTGCAAGCAGTAACCAAGCAGAAAAAGATATTCAAGAACCTATCCTGTGTGATCTGCCTTTTACTTGTCCAAATACACAGTTGTAGCCATTCTCAGCTGTTTCACAGACACACACTGTACACACTGAATGCTTCTCTGTGACTTTCTAATCAGAGACTTCTGACCTCAAATGAGAACAGATGAGCAGTTCATTGATCCACGTTTCTATTTATACGCATGTCCTTGCTGACCGAGTTGAGTTGAGTTGATGTTTAAACTATCACTTAAAGTAGCAAATAGAGCCCTGTTTGCTTCTAGTGAACTAGTTAAACAATAAATGTGCTGTTGATTTACTAAGCGATCAGACAGACCATTTTCACCAGGTGGACCATAAAACATGAGGATAAAATCCCTTAGAAATCATGCATTGAAATCATGCAGTCTCTCTAACAGCATTGCAGTTTCCTGGAAACCTTCCAAGCTCCCTAGCAACCACATAGCAACATCCTGGAAACCACCCAAAACACCCTAGCAAACGTATAGCAACATCCTTAGAACCACCCCAAACCCTAGTAATCGCATAGCAATACCCAAGCAACCACATAGCAACATCCTGGAAACCGCCCAAAACACCCTAGCAAACGTATAGCAACATCCTTAGAACCACCCCAAACTCTAGTAATCGCATAGCAACACCCAAGCAACCACATAGCAACATCCTGGACACCTCTCAAGCTCCCTAGCAACCACATAGCAACATCCTAGAAACCGCCCAAACACCCTAGCAAACGTATAGCAACATCCTGAGAACCATCCCAAACCCTAGTAATCGCATAGCAACACCCAAGCAACCACATAGCAACATCCTGGAAACCGCCCAAACACCCTAGCAAACGTATAGCAATATCCTGAGGACCACCCAAAACCCTAGCAATCGCATAGCAACATCCTGGAAACCACCCAGACACCCTAGCCATCGCATAGCAACACTCAAGCAACCACATAGCAACATCCTGGAAACCATTCAAAACACCCTAGCCATTGTATAGCAACATCCTGGAAACCATTCAAAACACCCTAGCCATTGTATAGCAACATCCAAGCAACCACATAGCAACAACCTGGAAAAAGCTCCCTAGCAACCACATAGAAACAGACTAAAATCACCGTGGGCATTGTGGTTGACAGCTGTTTTGGCATTGGATATTAGCTGTTGCTCAACCCCACTGGTGTAAAAATGTCCTGGAGGTTTTCCAGCAGTAGCTGTTGTATTTTGTGATGTGATTCACGTGTACGGCCGTGAGAGAGTTCAGGTGTGTTGAGAGGGTTAAACACCTGAGGCCGTGAGCAGAAACAGTCTGATTTATGGAGCAGAAGCTCTAACGGAGAGCCTGAAAGTCAAGTAAACGTCTCCTGTGATTTACACCACTCAGTAATCAATGAGATTTTACTGTCACTGATGGATGGCCATCTTTATATCCACCAGACACTCCGTCTTGTACATCATAAAGTGGGAATTTCCCAGTCTTTGAACAGGGAAGGATAATCTATAGGCAGCATTAGTGTTTTGGCCACTTTTACAGTCTCACAGTAAGTCGTTTTAGTGTGTCTTTAAGCTGCTGTAGGAACAAACGCTGTCTTTATTCAGTCCTAAACGTGACAATATTCACAATGATTTTGATGCCAATATCGAAGTAAGCAACATGAATCATTTTTGAGTTCATTGTTGTCCAGGTCTCAGTGGGACTGGATTGTGAGAGTAAATGTTGACGTTCAGTTTTGTTTTATGTGTTTTTGAGTAAAGGGAAAGACTTGGTAATCGATGTTCTTTTATACTGGAGTTTCTGTGATGTTGGTGTTTTGTGGTTACTGTTATACTAAAGAGTGGAGCTTGTGTTTCAGACATAAATATAATCTTTGCAAAAACAGGCAATAATGACACCAAAACTTTAGATACCAGTGAAAATTCACAATTTTCTATTCCAATTTCGATACCACAGCTAAAACATTATTAAAGACAAGTAAGCAGTCAGAAAAACAAAAAACAAATAATCAAATTCCAAGCAAAAGCACAAGTAAATACAATATAACATGTTTTTCAGGTAGTTTTCAGGTACAGAAATGTAATAAAGTAAGCAAATGTAAAATAACACTGCATAGTCTTCACTGTATAAATTAAACTTCCTTATTAATTACTCCTTATTAAAGTACAAAAGTTGTTCAGTTCAGTTGAGCAGTGAGGGATTTTTGTTGTTTGATTAACATGGACTATTAGGCTGCTGTCACTTTAAGAGTGAATGCACTGATCTAATATACTGATACTGATACAGATGCATTTACTTTCTCAACTGTTGACATTCACTTAAGACATAACCGACTATGGTTTCAAGGATACTCGCTATTTTTTGGACATAAATTTGTCCGCTCAAGCACAAGAAGTGCTCAGTTTAGAGAGCTTTCGCATCTTCTTGCGCTTGAATATTTAAATTGTCCAGGCTTAAACTTTCGTGATTATGAAGCGCAGGTCCGTCAACTTTCACGTTCATGTTTCATTGTTCATGCATTGTCACTAGCCTGGTAATACCAAACTCTGATACTTCACTTTGCTTTGTAGACAGAGTCTGGAAGGGCATAATTGAAAAGCGTTTTCTTTCTCGCGCTTGTCTGAAGTTTAAAATCATTGGTTACCCGTAAGCCAATCACATAACGTTTGGTTATGACGTGTGTTATGCGCATGCTCAGCCGCATCTAACTTCCACTGTAAACACATGTATGATGCGAAAACAAAACCATCGAGCGAAATACCGGAGTGAACATGGCTGTGAACGACTTTTGCAGATTATGTGAAGTAAATCTACGCATCCACGGTACAATCAGCATCTACGTCACGGCTCTCAGCCCGCCCTCTGTTCGTTGATTGGCCGGCTGTTTTGAGGCCGGAGGAAAACGGGGAGAAAGGTCGCTATCTCAGACTGAGTACAGAAGCGAACTGAAATTGAGCGGAAGTACGAAGTCTGACGTAGTCAGGCTAGCGAGTCACACCGTTTCATATTCTCGTCAACGTCGATTTTTACGCTTGTCGAGTGTTAATTTAAGCCCTGCCTAGAACTCATAGCTAAATTATATAGATAGATTTATGGAAATTTGTTTAATTGTCATGAAAATAATGTGATGAAAAAGGATTTTCTTTATGCAAAATGTGATATTTCTTTCATGTGATGTTGGAGTGAAATACGGACCTGTTCTCACGTTTGGTGAGATCTTCTTTCAGAGATGGTGAGCACAGAGCTAAAACAACTTTCCCATAGTGCATCTGTGTGCGGGTCAGCGGCCAATCGCTCTCTGGAATGTGCAGTCTTGAGTGGAGCTCTGAAGCTTCACTTACGCAAGACAAAACCATCACAAACACGCGCCCCGCCACAAAACCTCTCGAAAGGACATGAAAATCCTGTCATTTACTCACCTTCATGTGTTTTTTTAGTGGAACACAAAAGATTTTTAGAGTGAAAATGAACAGTGCTTTATACTGTCAAGCTCCAAAAAGATCACAACGGTTGTCCATACGGCTCATGCCCTGTAATCTGAGGTCATACGATGCTTTGTGTGACGGACAGACTGAAACATTTATAAATGTCATGTGAAAATGCATCATGTCAGGTTTGCCGTCAATGCAAATGCAAATGCAAAGTTTGAATATGCAGAGCCGAGAGCTGCGGTCTATTGATATTGGATGACAGGGATGCAAGCATTTTTACAAATTATTTTTTTCCCAAATAACCCATGTTAAGTGCAAACTGGTTTCAAATGCTGTGGTTTGCAGAGCAGTTTTTCTTCTGTCCATGTCAGACCTGTTTGTCCGTTCAACTTCCGGTTTGACAACCAGCGCTCCTTGTTCCCGTTCCTTCCCTTTGTGTGGTTTAAAACAAACTAAACATTCATCTCACCAGGACACCCAAATTTTTCTTTAAAACAGTCTTATTAGAGTATTATTTATACTATTTGTTCATATTTTAAATTAGCTTTTATAAAAAAAATCCCTTTTTTATTTATTTATTTGCTTTTGTTGTGTGTGTGTGTGTATATATATGTATATATATATATATATATATATATATATATATATATATATAAACTAATAATTATAATCATAACTGAGCTGATAATGATCATATTTATTACTGTATATATAAACTTATAAAATAGCACATAACAAAATTAAAAAAACTTATGTAAATTAAACTAATACAACTATATATATATATATATATATATATATATATATATATATATATATATAAATAAATAAATAAATAAAATAAATAAAATAATAATAATAATAATAATAATAATTATTATTATTATTATTATTATAACTACTGGTAAACTAATAATAATCATATTTATTACTGTATATATAAACTAATAAATTTAGCACATAACAAAATTTAATTAATACAACCTCATTTTACATTATTTCAGCTTTATTTAAATTACAGATTTTTTTTTTTATTATTATTTTGTTGTTGTTAACAGTAACAGCACTGCTTCAGAGTCATATTTCAGTATGACTAGAGTCCTGCATCTGCTGTGATGAACTCTACTGTTGTAGACACACGGGTTTTTGACACTGTTTGTCTCCGTTCACTTTTATTTTTGTAAAAGGAGCAGCGTCGTTTTGTGTTCAACAGAAAATAAAAAATATCTTGAGTAAATGAGTAATTTCGTTCATTTTCATCTTAACTGTCATATGTCAGTACGATTTCAAGTCATGTCAACTTCTGTTTCAACCAGTCACATGAGTTTGGGGGCGGGGCTATCTGTTTGACTGACCAATGACAGACGGGGAGTGTTTGTTGAAGCTGTTATTATTATTATTGCAGCTCTGTTTGTCTCCAGAGTAGCAGAAGTTGAGTTTTAACAAACTGTTTAGTTGAAAGGGTTAATCCACTGACCTCACTATAAAGCTGTCACTAGTGCACCTCATGGTCATAGAAAGCATAGTTTATTGCCTTTCATAGCACACGTTCTGTTTGGAGTTGAAGTTATCAAGGTCATTTCAATGAAATTGGAAAGCGCTGTCGTGCTTCAGTCGCGATGGCAACAGAACAGTCCTGGCCGTAACACGCCATTCCTGCTCCTTTAATGACTGGAAACTTTTCAGTGCACTTTAAATCCTTCAGGGAACACATTTTTAATTAAATTTGCACTTTTAAGAAAATGGAAAATAAGTGTGTTCATTAAAGCGATTGGAAATCTTTTCTAAGACGTACAAACACTCGCAGACGCATAAAGAGGCGTATTAAAATGTCAGCTCGGCTGTGTGGCGTTTAATGGCGGTCTGACGCACTTCATTACACGCTCTTGGATGTGACGAGGCCTCTGTCGGGCGCTGAGGTCAGAGGGCACCATCCACCAGCCTGAAGCCCAGAGGGGGCCCGTCTGCTTGGCCGGCTCTCAGAGGATTGTGGGAGCCCTTCTTTGCATTGTGCTTGCTAAATCAGTCGGAGACGCTCTTGAACACATCTGACATTCTCCTGCTCAGAGGAACCTGACACGCACACTGCTGAGGTTTTAACTTTCTCTTCTTGCATGGATGTCATTTGATGGGTTTTTGTGACTGATAGTCTAAAGAATTTTGAAAAATTGCAATCTAAAAAGCAACATGATCAGCATTAACATTTTAAAGTTGAAGTGTGTGATTTCTACCTCACTAGCGCCACCACATGGCACAATGATTGTTTTCAAGCAGGTTTCCTGAAGACTTCCTGGTCAAAAAAGTGATTTCCTGCATGTCAGTGTGGTTTACTAAAACTAATGCTATAAAAACTGTTTTCTTTCATTCAAAAACAGCTGAAATAAAACTAAACATAAGTATTAAAATAAATAAATTAAGCTAAAAGTATTAAACAAACTAATATAAATGGCAAAAGCACATAACAAAATTACTCAAATTTAAACTAAAATTTAAATGAAAATTGAAAATATTAAGATGAAAGTTTATTAAAAAATAGTATATCATTAATACTAAAATAACATTAATCATATAATTAATATTTTGAAGCAAAACTGTTTCACTATTTTTTTAAGAAATTATTTTTTAAGAAATATTCTCAAATTATTCTGAATTTATAATTGATTTAGTTTTTTTTAGAATTCCAGCTTTTTGTTTGCTTTATTATTATTATTATTATTAATATTATTATTATTATTATTATTATTTAATCTTAGGGTAGTTGTACCCCTCTGACATTTGTTACTTAATACTCTGCGAAAATTGAAATTACTATTTGAAATATTGAAAATAATTTTAAATTAGTTGACCATAGAAGAGGTTTATTCAACTCTTTGTCTGTATGAATTGCATTTTTAATGTATTTTTTGATAAATGAATAAGTCTGGACACTAAAAAACTAGCGTGACATCTTTGAGCCGAGTGCAGATAGACAACAGAAGCAGGTCTTTTGATCAGGACGGGTGATTCACTCGTTCAACATTTAATGAATTAGTTTGAGAGTTAAAGGGAATATTCAATAGATGACCATTTCTGTCTATCTAACACCCTTTCAAGTCCTGTCAGACGAGATGGAACTGAGCAAGTACATGTACTTTGACATTTTACATGAACGTACAAGTAAAAGAATGTTGTGATTAAAAGAATGTTGCTATCTTTATATATGATACTCAGAGGTGCGAAACACTTGTTTTATCTCTAGTTATTACATCCTTTTTTAACCCGCAAAGGTTTCTAAATGAAGGCGGAGCACCAGTTTGATGCCATAATTACAGTCATATTAGCAATGAACCTCATCCGATCTGTGCTTTAACTCTCTGCGGTCAAAACAGACCCAAGACAGTAACCGTAACTTTTTTTGTTACGGTTATTCGCCTTAGACAATATTCGCCTATTAAAATTATGCATTATTATTTCTATATAAAATAATACAAATATTAGAAAAAATATATTATACATCATATTATTGTCAATTAATGCAGTGTTTAAGTCAAGTATTTAAAATACAATGCATGGAAGGCAGATTGATTCATATGTAATATAGTGTAACCACTACTGTAGATGCATAACCATAGGGCTGTGTATAACTGCCTAGAAGAGTATTTTCAGACATAATTACTTTCATTAGGTTTTGCATTTGGATTGTCAACTACTTCATCTTTTTTTTTTTTTTTATCTGAAATGCATTGCACACATTTGTTAGACTTCAAGATTGAATGTAAATATAACTTGAAATCCCTTTTATTTGTTTCATATACAATAATTAAGCAACAAAAAGAGTAATGAAATGAATTCATAAAACTTTAACAGTTGAATCAATCTTTTAAAATTTTATCAAATGACATAACACAGGGGTGATATAATGACAGTCATTAATTTGCAACAAAACATTTTTAAACATCTTTAGTTTTATACTGTATAAATTAAAACATGGATGAAAAAATATCTTGGTTTTATGATATTTCTTTAATAATATTTTTTGAGAAGAGAATTTTGCAACATGCACACTGAAAATTTATTTGAAACAATTTTCACTCAGAAATTGCTAGTTCTAATTAAGTAGAAAGACAAAGTATTTTTCTTGTAAAACATACTTTTTTTTACAAATACCGTGTGCTAAATATCAAAAATGTCTCAAAAGGTTATTATCGATAGTGTTAATAAATATCTATTTATCGCCCAACCCTCAGCGGATGTAGTTGGGTGGGTTTGAGGACGGCAGTGTGTTTCTGAGCTGGACAAGTTCAGTCGGTTTCTCCTCACACAAACACACACACACACACACACACACACACACACACACACACACACACACACACATGTGCTTTGGGCTCTTGATAAAGGCAGCGTCCTTCCATGATCTCTGATTTCTGGCGCACACACACTTGCAAATCCTCCAGGAATGGTTTTCCAAAGACATGGATTGAAATCAAGTGGGGGAAGGGCCTCACAGAAAGGAAGAAAATTCTAAATAAGAGAGTAGAAAAGGGAGAGGGAATAACAGACTGAGAGAGAGAGAGAGAGAGAGGACTCACAGAGATGCATGCATTATTTATTAGCAGGATGGTCAATGGGGAAAAAAAGGAAGATTAGCAGAGAAACAAGCGAGCCGGATCTGCCCTTCCTCACACACACACACACACACACACACACACACACACACACACACACACACACACACACACACACACTTACGTCTGCATCCCATCATCCTCCTAACCAGCATTGTGAAGCTGCTTTAAAAATGTAGTTTACTCTAGCTATGGTGAGACACCAGAGGTTAATAGAGGAAAAAAATGTAACTGATAGATATCACCATACTTTTCTCAGTTGATTGATTACAATAAGAATTGCTAATATAAGTTTTCTGAAATGTTTAAAGGTGCAAATGAGGCATTATCTAATTAAATATGCACTCATTTGCATAGAACAAACATCTGAACATTGGATAAAGCCAGGATCAAAATTCATGTTTCAGTTTGTTGAAGGTTTTTTACAGAGGTGAATTTGGATCTCTCAGAATAAATCAGAATATACTGTCAACAGCCAGAATATAAACACATTTCATGTATGAAGAAACCTTCAGAATATAGATGAAACTGTAAAGTTTGGCGTATGTAAAAGATTTCTGACTCGCCGCCTACTAAAAGTGCACATCAGGACTGTCACTGAAAGTTTTCTCTCTTTTTTTTTTTTTTTTTTGCAGGTTGACGCTGTCAGCTGTCAAGATGGGAAAAGGACAAAGAAGAAAATGAGAAGGGAATGACTCTTCATGTTTATTTAAATTATTTAATTTTCGGCTGATTTGACCGTCCGTGTGGGACTGAGAGCAAACGAGGCAGCTTGAATCCAGTCGAATCCAGTTTTACCATCAGGAATGTGGCGTAACATTCCCACATCGACGGCATGCGAACGACGTTCGTTAACATCAGACTTCAAAAGGCAATTAATACGAACTGTCTGTGTATGTAGCTACCTATGTACGAATGTATGTATGTTTGTACAGTTAAATATACATGTCTATCTAAGAGAACAAACCAAATGCCCTTCCGCGCACAATCACACATTAGAAAAAAAGTCCAAGCTGGCATTTCGCATTTCCCCTGCAATCTTCCACACTGATGGCTATGGCACGATCCCGCTGCGCACCCAATAACGATGACAATAATTCCGACAGTAATAAGGATATTGCGGCTGCAGCCTGATGGTGCACATTGACTCACTGCGGGGACTGCGCTAAAGCAATTAACACCATCACTAATCATCATCCAGGCGGATAAATACGGTCCTCGAGTCTCGGTGTACGTCTGCGTGTGCGTTTAAATGAGTGTTAAATACAGGCAATACGCTTGCACTGGTGCTACTGTGCATGAGAAAGAAAGACGGTCGTCCGCGTTTGGAAATTAATCTGTGTTCGCTGTTCCTTCCGAAGGCCCATGACAATCTTATAATGAATTGCACTTGCTAACTGATCATTAAAATTACCCGAACCATTTTTGCAACGTTACTTTGAACTGTTAAAGGATGTTCACACAGGACTTGTTCTTGAATTCTTGAAGTTTTTGTGTAAATCGCTGCATCTCATTGCATGAGCGCTGCATTTTTGCATTACATTATGCACTTTGTAGATGCTTTTATCCAACTTGCATTGCATTTACAGTATACATTTAATGTGTTCATGCATTCCCTGAGATTTGAACCCATGCTCTTGATGCTGCTCTACTGTTTACTAAAGGAATGCTTTAGCTTTCAATTTATATCTAGATGTGTCAAGTTAAACCCCTGTATTGTTAAAATTCTCATTATGTTTCGGTTCAAATTGGCCCTAATGGAATTCACCAATAATCACTCTATGAAAAAAAAAAAAAAAAAAAAAATTAATTAAATAAAATCTAAAACAGTAAATCTTTAGCATTAATACTTCTCACACATTACAAAAAAGTAACCATGATAAACTGTATTTAACAACAATTTTTTCCACAAAATGTGAATATTCTAAACATTTTTTGCATTTTAACTCTTTCCCTGCCAGTGTTTTTGAAAAAAGTTGCCAGCCAACGCCAGCATTTTTGATAATTTTCACAAAAGTTTCATGGCCCCCAGAATATTTTGTTGTATGAATCTGAGAAAACTGCATTTTTGTCCAAGTCTACATCCAGATGGGATTCAGAACGATGATTAAAACATAGATGGAGTAGATCGAGTCCCTCAACACCCTCAAAGCTTCACAGTCATTACCTCATCCTGGGGCGATATTTCATTTATTAACTTTAGGCAGTTTTGATTTATATGCTGTTTAATGTTGATGATCACGTTACTTTACATATGCATCTGCGTACATATGCTATCGTTTGTTTCTGCTTCTTCTTCGGCTGTGTTTTGATCGGGAGATTCAGTACTCTTTCAGAAGATGCGGAATAGCGCCCCCTACCGTATAACAGTGGGGGGAAAAGAAAACCGGAAAATTTCGTCAATGGCAGGAAAAGAGTTAAATGACAAATTTAGAATTTTTGGAAATGTGTGCGTGCTTTCCCAAAGCTCAAACAGTAGAGCATGGCGCTCAAGATCATGGGTTCGATTCCCAGCAAAATTAGCATGCATGAACTAATAAGAAGTTACACCTTTAAGGCAACGTACATTTCTTTGAATAAAAGCGTCTGTCAAATGCATACATGTAAATGTAAAAACCCTCAGATGTAGTTGAGAACCTTTTTTATTTTGGGTCTGTGCACCTGACTTTAACCTTAAAATCTGTGTAAAATTGAAAACATCACAACCGTAATAGAAATTCTGTATGCTCATTCAAACCACAACACCTCAAAGTGTCGAAACTTTGCATGACCCTAAATGAGAAATAGTCACACAATTTCAAGAAAAAAATCCTGCTTTATCAGTATTTGACAACTCAGAATTTCTGACCCACAAAATTGACCCAGAATACCATTTCTATTCCACTATATCCAGCTGTTTTTAAATGCAAGAATGCGCTGTGTGTGAACGGCCACTTAAAGTTGCAGATTATCGATGAAGCTAATGCATTTCTCGAGTTGACGTAAGATGACGGTCTGAAGAGCCCTTCCCGAAGTGCACTACTCTCTCAGCCTGCGTTTCTGATCGCAGTTCTCAGAACGCCAGCGTACAATACTGATACTGCTCTTCCTGTTAATGTCCGTACATTTTGGTTTCTTCAAAGCCAGACGATCAAGTGAGCAACATAATGAGATCATCTACATTTGAGTACAGTATTTTCTCTTTCTGTCAGTATATTGTAAAACATCAATGTGACTTATGTGATAAGTGCAAGAGCTAATTTAACAAGAGCAATGTTTGGCCCTGCACTGTTAACAATGGTTCGAATAAAGAAGTAAAATGAGTTCAGATTTGTACAGTAATGCCATCGGACAAATCACCTTGTTTAGAAGCAGATTGTTTAATAGGTCAAAAGCGAATGGAATGTGTGCAGACGTGCATGTCCAGGGACACATTATCAGTTATTATACAGTACAAATCCCTTTTTATTATATTATTAATATTTGTACTTCTTGAGTCAGCTTTAGTCATAATAGTGTGGACTAACGGTCAGAGGACTAAAGAGCAATGATGTTTATGGAATTTAAAAGGTCGTCGGCTACTGCGAATGCACTTTTCAACATATTTGTGCAACATCCCAGCTAATAAAGTCACATTTTGCACCTGTAAATTTGTTTAGGCCACGTACACACGGCACATCTTAATCATCAGTCGTTATCGAGTCACTCCGGAATTTGAAATGGTTGATATATTGATAATCATAGCAACATTTCGGCGTGTCATGGCTGTAAACACCAAACATGGAGTCTAACCTGTTTGTTTTCAGCTGACTAAAGAAATGAACATATTTTAATGTATTTTTGCTCCCAATTCACTGAAGGAATTATGCACTAAAATACGACGGAGTGAATCCAATGCTTTATATGTAACACTCAGAAGTGGAGTGACACCATTATTAATCTGCAGTGTGAACGTGGTCTTATTCAACTAACCGGTTTATACTTCGAACATCGTCTCATCCATATTTTCAGAGTGACTTTTCAGAAGAGAGCTGTAATTCTGTCAGAAGCCAGCGTAACGGGGCCACATTAATGTCTCCACACCTGTTGCGACATCACTGGATTCCAGCCAGTATTAGCAGCCGAATAATAATTTTTCATGCAACGTGCGTGCTTTTAAAATGTAAGAGCTCCTCCTGCCTTTGTGGCAGACACAGCCTTGCATGCAAAACCACATGCTGTTTTTTTTTAGGTGTGTAGAGATTCTCCTTTTTTGTGCTGGGCAAGAAAAACGTACGAGACTTGGAATGGAGAAAATAGAAGTAATAATAATATTATTGCACATTTAGCACTGTGACGAACACACAAATCACAAAAAAAAAGAAAAAAAAGAAGACATCATGTTTGCATAATCATTGGCGCTTGCTTCAAAGTTGGTTATTAAATCGATATATATATATATAAATGTGTAAATCTACCATGAAAAGGGAACAGCTTTAGATTCCCGGTTTGCTTTATTGGACATGCTATGGAATGTGCTGTCAATACCATGCTATTCACTGAATCTTTAATTCATCTGTGAATATTTAATCTTTTTGTAATCTTTGTTATATACTAGGCTGTATATAGTATATGACAAGGGGGTCGAGACGCCAGTGTGACAGTGACGCTTCAGCGGTCTTGACTAATTCATATTCCGTATATATACTGGTTGGGGGAAAAGGCGTCGAGGTTCGACATTGCATCCCGCTGTGCTGAACACTGAATCTGTGTTTTTGCTTCACTTGCCTATATATTTTGTTCTTTTTTGTAAGATGCACTGAAATAATGCAGAATTTTGACAAACAGTTCTGGAACCTAGAAGTGTAACTGGTCACTTTATAACAAAACGAAACGTAGAATATATTAGAGTAGTAATTGCATTATTTGTTAGAAACTGTATGTAATGTTATTATGGAAGATGTAATGTCCTTCTGTAAATGTTGTTTATCGTTGTTTTACCTGAAATAAATAAAGTTTATTAATGCTTCAAACCAACCACCCTATTCACAATTGAACCTGCTCGATTTGGAGATCTGTGCATTGATTTAAATAGAAGATGGCATTAGCATGTGACTAATCTGAACTATATTAACAAACTGAGATTAAAAAGTGATGACATGTGCTTTTGCAATGTTTAACCCTTTCATGCATGAATTATACATTGTGTTTTTTATTGTAGCACTTTATTTTACAGTCCTGTTTCCCATGTACATACTATGTACTTATTACAGTCATTACAATAACTGGCTAATAACTAGGTACTAACCCTACCCCTAAACCTAACCGTAACCCCTGTAGTTACCTTATATTACCCTGTATTTTCACTGTAAGTACACGTACTGTAAAAACAAAGTGCAATCGTTTTTATTGCTCTTAGGGCATGAAAAACAAGATTTGAAGAACAGAGATTTTCACTTGAGTGGACGGTATGCGTTTTTGTTTTTAACTGAAGAGATACTGTATTAAACATAATACAGTAATAAAACTGTGAATAAATGCAAAAACAATAAAATATATGCAAAAAATATATAATACAGCTTCACTTATTGCAAAAGCTATTTAGTTTGTTCCCGTTCGACCAGCCGACGGAGAAGCGCTTCATATACGTTGAACACGCTCACGCTTCCTCCGATTTACTAGAGTATGTTGATTTATCCGTATTAGATGATAATTCTAATTATGTGCAAAATAGGCAAATTTCTACCTTAACGCTCCTCTCTGAGAAACTTCAGACTGAAATCTACATTGATCTATTGATGTTTTCAGGCTGGAAAAACTAGCGATCAGGGACCGCTAGTAAAATAACCGCTAGTAAAATAACCGGTTGGATAAACTGCTAAGACTAGTCTTACAAGTTATTCATAAAAATTTCTGTAAGACTTCATAACTTAAAGCTACATAAAAATGTAGATTGGTCTAATTTGTTACCAAGAAGTATGACTGATTACCCTAACTAACTGCTAGTTGGTCATACTAGTTCTTACAACAGTCTTAACATAATGGCAATTATGCAAATGGCGGTGCAGGTGTTTTCAATTCCATCTGAAATAAGCAGTGTTAGAGGTAACGCATTACAAGTATCATGTAATCAGATTACTTTTTTGATGTAATGAGTAAAGTAACTAATAGCAAGTAACATACATTACATATTCAGATTACTTTTTGACATAACTGCAAATTACATTCTAATAACAGAAATACTTCAATCTACAGACAAGAAAAGTTACTGCAGCTGGAGTAATTTCCGGATAGAAGGAATGGATGGATATTCCAAAGCAATTTGGCATTTCTAACTGGCTGTCGGCCAACTTGGTTTGAAGTAAAAAAAAAAAATCCACATGCAATGGCTTGCCACTTGGTGGCATAGGATGATGCACTAGTGTTCACTGTAGTGGTTGGTGTGTAACTATGCCATAAAAAAAAAAAAAAAAAAAAAACATGCATTAGAAAGAAAAGGGCTTTTTGAATAGCTGGTTAAGTCAAATGAGGAACTCAAGGACTCACAGACAGTGAGTTTACATGTCATCGAGAACCCTAGTTCTTGACTCAACTTTAAAGAGCACTTTATGCTAAAAAGGTTCTACTGTATTGCATAATACTTTCATGTAAACAGATTATTTAAAAATTTCCACAAGTGATACAGTATGTTTACGAGCTGCTCAATTCATAAAATTGAATTAAAATTAAAATGAATTCAAACAAAATAAATCAATTAAACCTAAATCCATAAAATGATCCCATGATATAGGAACCCCTAAAGGTTCTATATATGAAGTGCCTGACAGAAGCTTTTAAGGTTCTATATAGAACCTTTTCTTCTAAGAGTGACACATTTAAAATGCAATATATTAGGGTTTTGCTCTCTGAATTGTGCACAAATTAATGTCCGATATGAGCGACAGAACTGGTACAGCATTTCATGCATGTTATCATACAAAATGGAAAATGAATATTTACTCATGCAAAAGTTGTTTTGTATTCCAGCCAGTATCCAGACTCTTAGTGAAGGCTGTCTTTACATTCCCCTGTCATAGCAAATCATGTTCCTCTCATTTCTCTTACAGACACACACAGTAACCAATAGGAAGACAGCAGTCTGAGCTTCACCTTAGGGGCCGTCTCTGTTTTTGTAGACTGCAAGCAGATTGTGTCCGCTGACTTTTATAAGTATGCAGACGGGCAGTAGCCTATAATTATTGGCTGTGTGCGTATACGGTAAAAACATTTCACAGCTGTCATGTACATTTATGCATTTGACAGATGCTTTTATCCAAAGTTACCTTCATTGCATTGAGGGGAAATTTGATCAGTTCTTTTCAAAACAAAATTGCAAATGTTTTTAAGAGCTCAATAAAAATGTATTTGCATTAATGAGTATGATGGCACAATTTATAAATTGATTTTAATAACTTCCCAGGCAGCAACTGTTACATTTATTGTATAAAAGAAATTTAATTGAAAGTTCATTAGTAATGAAGCAAACTGGAGATTATTATTTAGCTCAATTTACTTCAAGCTTGGTTCTAATCCTTTAAATCGATAATTTTACAGAATATTAAGTGTCTTTTTAAACCCCAACTGAGCAAGACAAAGGCAACAATGCAGCATATATATATATATATATATATATATATATATATATATATATATATATAATTACATCCTGTATTTGTACGGTTTTGTTTACAGTATACATTGTGTAATGTTAGCAGCCTACTCCATTTGAATTTGTATTTGTCATGTAAGCAAAACTTGACAAGACAAATATAGCAGCATTCTCTTTGACTTGCTGTTCTTCTGTCTAAAGTGAGCAGATAAAATGCGTTCCACTCGACAACCCTATCTACACTCAAAGAACAAACGTTAAAAGAACGTAAAAAGAACGCAAAACGAACCACAAGCGAAAGAAATCTCGACGCTCCCTAACACGAGCCATCTGTCCGTAAACCCCGCCCGCGTTTCGCTTATGAACAGCAGACAGCGGGGCGCCTGGAAACAGGTTTGAACAGCTCACAGAAACTCTGACTCCACACAGCGCGACTCTTTATTCTTGTCAGGCATTTGTGTGCTTTTCTTTTCTTCGCTCGTTTCGTAATCCGAGGAGCAGCGTCTGGGGCGCCGCCGCACTTTCCTAAAAGTTTGTCCGGAGTAAAAGCCCGTTTGACAGGATAAATCAACAAAAGGAGGAAGAGCGCTGGCGCAAAAGGAGACAAACCGCAGAAGGAAAGTATGGCCGCGCGCGATGCGTCCGCGCTCTTCCTGCTCGCCTTTGGAATATTGGGAGTGAGCGCGCAGTACGGAGACCGCGGCATGTCGATTCCCGAGCACGGCTTCTGCCAGCCCATCTCCATCCCTCTGTGCACGGACATCGCGTACAACGAGACCATCATGCCCAATCTCCTCGGCCACACGAACCAGGAGGACGCGGGACTGGAGGTGCACCAGTTCTACCCGCTCGTCAAAGTGCAATGCTCGCCGGACCTCAAGTTCTTCCTGTGCTCCATGTACGCGCCGGTGTGCACGGTGCTGGAGCAAGCGCTACCGCCGTGCCGCTCGCTGTGTGAGCGCGCGCGTCAGGGCTGCGAGGCTCTCATGAACAAATTCGGCTTCCAGTGGCCAGAGAGTCTCGCGTGCGAATCGTTCCCGGTGCACGGCGGAGAGCTGTGCGTGGGTCAGAACACGTCGAGCGCGCCCGTCAACCCGACGCCAGATGTGACACAAGCGACACCCGACCACAACCGAAAGGGGCGTTTTAAATGCCCGGCGTCGCTAAAAGTGCCGCCGTACCTCAACTACCGCTTTCTGGGTGAGGAGAACTGCGGCGCGCCGTGCGAACCCAAAAAACTCCACGGGATGATGTACTTCAGCGAGGACGAGCAGAAGTTCGCGAGGATTTGGATCGGGATTTGGTCGGTTTTGTGCTGCGCGTCCACTTTGTTCACCGTCCTGACTTATTTGGTGGACATGAAGCGCTTTAGTTACCCGGAGAGACCCATTATATTCCTTTCCGGGTGTTACACGATGGTGTCCATCGCGTACATCGCCGGGTTTCTGCTGGAAGACAAAGTGGTTTGCAACGAGCAATTCGAGAATGAGTTCCGGACGGTGGTGCAGGGCACCAAAAAAGAAGGTTGCACCATTCTGTTCATGATGCTGTACTTCTTCAGCATGTCCAGCTCCATCTGGTGGGTCATTCTGGCGCTCACCTGGTTCCTCGCGGCCGGGATGAAATGGGGTCACGAGGCCATCGAAGCGAACTCCCAGTACTTCCACCTGGCGGCGTGGGCAGTCCCGGCCATCAAGACCATCACCATCCTGGCGGTGGGTCAAGTGGACGGAGATGTCCTGAGCGGAGTCTGCTTCGTGGGCATCAACAGTGTGGACGCGCTCCGCGGCTTCGTCCTCGCGCCCCTGTTCGTCTACCTGTTCATCGGCACCTCGTTCCTCCTGGCGGGGTTCGTGTCTCTGTTCCGCATCAGGACCATCATGAAGCACGACGGCACCAAGACGGAGAAGCTGGAGAAGCTGATGGTGCGCATCGGCATCTTCAGCGTCCTGTACACGGTTCCGGCCACCATCGTGATCGCGTGCTACTTCTACGAACAGGCCTTTCGCGCGCAGTGGGAACAAACCTGGAGCGCGCAGTCGTGCAAGACGTACGCGGTGCCGTGTCCCGCGCACAACCCGCAAATGAACCCGGATTTCACGGTGTTTATGATCAAGTACCTGATGACACTGATTGTGGGAATCACATCTGGATTCTGGATATGGTCCGGAAAGACGCTGAATTCATGGAGAAAGTTCTACACGAGACTGGCAAACAGCAAACATGGAGAAACAACCGTGTGACGGACTGCTTTTTTTATCCGTCACTTTTTTTCTGATGGAAAAACAACTGTTTAAACAGATGTACATAGACATTGTGATTTTTTTGTAAGTATATATTTGTATTTAAATCTCACGTGGATGTTCTTTTTTAATCAAAGGAACTTTTTTTTGGACAGACCGTATTGTTTTGGAGATTATTTATGCCTTTTCTCTTGGAATGTTCTGGGTGGGGATCTGTTTTTTAAGCCTGTATGTAAAACTGTGTCTTTTTTATCGACATCAGTATTTCCACGGGCAAATATTCAAACTGCTTTTTACATGCAAATAATGCAGAAATAATGATAATGTGTGTGAATTGTGCACCCAGCACTTATGGCTGCATATAATGGAAAGAATTGAGCTTTAAATTAAAGCTTTGTGACTGAGATTTGTCTGAGTGCAGATGAATTATAGTACTGGAATGTTTAATGGAGGCTGAGAACAAAAACAGTAAGTGCTCATGGTTGATGTGTGCTGGAAAATCTGCTTAACCCAGCATGAACTGGTTTGCTGGTCTCCCAATCTGGTCTGGCTCGGAGAGCAGCAATCTCAGGCTGTTTTAAAATGTTTTTAAGATGTAAAGTCAAGTGCCTTTTTTCATTTTGGAGCAGCATTGGGCTCAGGCCTGCACTTTTGTTTAACTCAAAGAAATGTATACATGTGTTTCTTCAGTCTGTAATGATGCTTCTGAAGGCTTTGTGTTCTCCAATGGCTCTTTTGCACAGAAGTACCTCTAAATATACAGCTAGAACAGGATGGATGGTGTTTGCAATGCACTTCTCAAATAGTTTAATGTCTGTATTGGTATCGTAACTAATCCATGAATATGATTGGCATGTTGTTGACTCTCTGGTGCGAATGTGTAGCGATAAATCGGCCGATATTTGGCCCTTTTGAGACGGTCAGCAGTCCGCTCGTCCTGTTTGTCATTTCCAAAATATACCGACAGGCGCGCTGATGGATAATGCAGTTTGTTTTCAGATTTTTGAGTAATGCTGCATTTCATTTCTGGTAATCGGTATCAACATCAGCCATTAAAAACCCCACATCGGTCAAGCACTACATAGTGATTCACATCAGCCTGTTCATAATTCTTCATGGTTTGTCATGTCATCGTGTGCTTTTTTTATGCCCTTTACTGATCATGAGAAAATGTTGATTCTTGATTGTTTATGGCAAATATCTCATGCAAATGAATGTTTTTGTTTTTCCAAAGGAAAATGCACATGGTGGTTGCGGAAAGCACTGGCTGATAGAGACCTGCTCTTAAACTCCTGTTCTGTTGAGATGCATCATGCATGAATCTGACATGTATTTAATCACTCTAGCATTGCAGTTTTCTACACCGGTGACATCTGTTATTTTCTGCTTTCTCATACTTCTGTGATACTATCAAAAAACCCTTTATATTTATAGACAATAGTTTATATTATTCACTTCTTTAAAGAATAAACTTCTCATTTGTACAAAATGTTTCTTTGCTTTGGCAAGTGAGTTTGTTTTGATGGCTGATTTTTTCTTTTCCCAAAATTGTAAATCCAGTCATCATTTACTCACCCTCATGTCGTTCCAAACCTGTAAGACTTTCGTTCATCTTCAGAACAAATGAAGATCTTTTTTGATGAAATCTGAGAGCTTTCTGTCCCTCCATTGACAGCTACACAACTACCATAAAGTCTTTACTCTTCATAAAGAGATCGTAAAACAAATCCATATGAATTGAGCAGTTTAGTCCATAATTTCTGATGAGACTCGATTGCTTTATATGAAGAACAGATTTAATTTAGGCTTTTATTCACATTCATCAACTCACACATCAGTTGTGGTAAACAGAAGCTCAAGCGTGTTCGCTTGACGTGCAAGAACCAATGAGGTTCATTCTCGTGTTACGCAGCACGTTTGAGCTTCAGCGAGAACCAATGAGGTTCATTCTCGTGTTACGCAGCACGTTTGAGCTTCAGCAAGAACCAATGAGGTTCATTCTCATGTTACGCAGCACGTTTGAGCTTCAGCGAGAACCAATGAGGTTAATTCTCGTGTTACGCAGCACGTTTGAGCTTCAGTAAGAACCAATAAAGTTGTTCTCACGCGTCAAGCAGGTTCGGTTGAGCATCTCTTTATGTATATCAATGTTTAAATGTGAATAAAAGCCTAAATTAAATCTGTTCATGATATAAAGCTCAATTCATATGAGCTCATTTATTTACGATCTCTTTATGAACTTTTTAAAGCGTCAAAGTGGTAGATGCGTAGCTGTCAATGGAGGGACAGAAATCTCTCAGATTTCATCAAAAAGATCTTTTTGTGTTCCGTTTGTGTTCTGAATATCTTACGGGTTTGGAATGACATGACGGTGAGTACTGTAAATGATGACTGGATTTAAATTTTTAAGTGAACTATCCCTTTATTCTCTTTTTTAATACCGTTACCTGGTTTTACTATGAGGCCTGCTTCTGTTTATAATTGTGTTACTTATTATTATGCAATGATTTTTGTCAGATTGAGACAGACTTTAAAAAAAAGAAGTGTTTTTCAGTAACACTTTACAATAAGATTCTAACAATGTTTTTAATGCATTTGGTCTATGTTAATTTATAAATGGAGTATTGTTCATTGTTATCACGTTAGTTCATAATGCATGAATAAATTAACATTAACCAAGAGTAAATGCTGGCAAAAAATATTTGCGAAAAATATTCTGCGTTGACTATTGCTGTAACTAATGTTGGCGTATTCAAACTTATTGCAAAGTGTTACCGTGACTTGTGAGATGTTTGGTTATGTAATATAGGGCAGACTGTACTACATATGGCTGCAGGTTGTTTGTGTTATTGAGACAGACCTCAAATGATAATTGTCCTCTGAAGTGTTCAGAGTCTTCTCTCATGTCTAGTGAGAACAAAAACGCATGAGTTGAACAGGTCCAGTCCTGCTTTCAACTGTTAAGAAACTCTCAGTACTACATACTGTCACTGTTGACATAATTTGAATAGACAGTTAGATGGATTCATTGAGTAGACTGTGATACAGCTGTCACCAACATGTTGAATCAAAGGGGCACAACATTTGTAAGTAAAAGTTTAATGATGATCTGAATGGCTCTAAAACCTGGAAATTTCAATGAATTAAAAAAATTGGGATTTCCAGGTCTAAAAAAGGCATGTAAAGGAGTAAAATATTGGAGACTTAATGGAAATTTCTCTATTTGTTTTGTGCTGCTCTAAATAATTTAATTATGTGATTAGATAGCACTCTTTGTATGTGCTTGTTTGAAGTAAAACATGCCCACAATCAAACCATCATTTGTGAACTATCCATCTGTCGTATTCGTATTTTAATTATGATCTATTATAAAATGTGTTGGTCTTAAAGTGTGGGAACTCTAAATAATGTGTTTTATAAGTTTGATGTGATTGTTTCAATCAAGTAGGCCTATGCACTACAGTTTTAGGGGCTGTTCACACAGAAGGCATGCTATTTTTCCCTTGTTTCCAACACGTCCTTTTAAAAATTTAAAGTTAAAAGTCCAACTTTTAAAAAACGCGTCCCAAGTCCTTGTGCTATTTTTCGTTCCTCTGACCTGCGTCTGGTGTTTTTAAGAGTGAACTGGCCCTTATGGTGCTTTGACACTGTTGGCACGGAAACTTTTCCATTTGACTCATGACTAGTTGAGTGTAATTGAACGAATTGAGTTTCACAGAAGTGTGTCAATCTAATCTGATCTGATCTGATATGCTGCATTCCTGCGGTAGTGCTTCATTTCTGCCGTGGAATGTCCTGCGCTGGAGTATCAGACGGCATCGTTCACGAGGAACACAGTAAGTGTGTGTCACGTGGCTTCAGACTGGACGACACCCTCTAAACCGGCCCAGATCGGCACAATCATATTTCCAGAGTTAATGCCACCGCTAAAGTGTTTTGCAGCGGGTGCTGACTTGTTGAACGAGAGTGGGGACAGGATAATGTGATATGTGTAGAGATGCATGTGAAATTAATCTTTGTAATAAGGCTCTTTCACATGATTCACCTCTGGGCTTCAGCGTCAGTGTAGACGCTTCAGTGTCTCGTGCCTCTTTGACCGTGTCTGTGTTCAGAATAGCATACTGGCATTTGACTATTTCTATGATGCATACTGTCTGTCCATAGTATGCAAAACTTTTCAATTATGCATGAAGTTTATTTACGTAATAATTTTAAGGCAACGGGTTTCCTCACTTTTTTAAAGTTAAGTCAACTGATCACTTTTTGCAGTTATTAATATTATTACAGAAATCTTGCCTGTGTCTTACCAGTTTATGTATGACTGACAAATATGCCTCACATGCAATTTATTAGTTTGTTTATGTTAAAATTGTAGGTTACACTTTATTTCGATGGTCTACTTTAGACATTCTACTAACTATAAGTAACTTTGCAACTTCATGTCAACTAGCAGTCATTATAGTATTAGTAGACTGTCTACTTAATATCTGCTAACTCTTGTTTTAGGCTCCCCAACAGACATTCTACTGACTATTAGTAACTTTGCAACTACGTGTCAACTTAATCTTCTAACCCGAACCCTAACAACTAACCTTAACCTAACAGTCTACTAGTCTACTATACTCTAATAAGAGTCAGTTGACATGTAGTAGCAAAGTTAGTTATAGTTAGAATGTCTAAAGTGGACCATTGAAATAAAGTGTAACTATTATGCACAGTAATGACCCAAACATAATATATTTTTTGTTATACACCTTCTTGACTTGTAAGTCTTCCAGTGCTTGTACGAACAGTTTTTTAAGTCAACTTAAAGGGTTCTGTCATTAATTACTCACCCTCATGTCGTTACAAACCCGTAAGACTTTCGTTCATCTTCGGAACACAAATTAAGATCTTTTTGATGAAATCTGCTTTCCCTCCATTGACAGCTACGCAACTACCATTTTGGCATTTCAAAAAGTTCATAATGAGATCGTAAAACTGATCCGTATGAATTGAGCGGTTACTCAAAATTTTCTGAAGAAACACGATCGTTTTATATGATGAACAGATTGAATTTAGGCTTTTATTCACATTCATCAACTCACACATCAGTTGTGGTAAACAGAAGCTCAAGCGCGTTGAGCCAATGAGGTTCATTCTCGTGTTACGCAGCACGTTTGAGCTTCAGCGAGAACCAATGAGGTTAATTCTCGTGTTACGCAGCACGTTTAAGCTTCAGCGAGATCCAATGAGGTTCATTCTCGTGTTACACAGCACGTTTGAGCTTCAGCGAGATCCAATGAGGTTCATTCTCGTGTTACGCAGCATGTTTGAGCTTCAGCGAGATCCAATGAGGTTCATTCTCGTGTTACGCAGCACGTTTGAGCTTCAGCGAGAACCAATGAGGTTCATTCTCGTGTTACGCAGCACGTTTGAGCTTCAGCGAGATCCAATGAGGTTCATTCTCGTGTTACGCAGCACGTTTGAGCTTCAGCGAGATCCAATGAGGTTCATTCTCGTGTTATGCAGCACGTTTGAGCTTCAGCGAGAACCAATGAGGTTCATTCTCGTGTTACGCAGCACGTTTGAGCTTCAGCGAGATCCAATGAGGTTCATTCTCGTGTTACGCAGCACGTTTGAGCTTCAGCGAGAACCAATGAGGTTCATTCTTGTGTTACGCAGCACGTTTGAGCTTCAGCGAGATCCAATGAGGTTCATTCTCGTGTTACGCAGCACGTTTGAGCTTCAGCGAGAACCAGTGAGGTTCATTCTCGTGTTACGCAGCACGTTTGAGCTTCAGCGAGATCCAATGAGGTTCATTCTCGTGTTACGCAGCACGTTTGAGCTTCAGCGAGATCCAATGAGGTTCATTCTCGTGTTACGCAGCACGTTTAAGCTTCAGCGAGATCCAATGAGGTTCATTCTCGTGTTACGCAGCACGTTTGAGCTTCAGCGTGAACCAATGAGGTTCATTCTCGTGTTACGCAGCACGTTTGAGCTTCAGCGTGAACCAATGAGATTCATTCTCGTGTTACGCAGCACGTTTGAGCTTCAGCGAGAACCAATGAGGTTCATTCTCGTGTTACGCAGCACGTTTGAGTTTCTGTAAGAACCAATGAGGTTCATTCTCGTGCATCAAGCAGGTTCGATTGGCAAATCAAAACGCTGTCAGAACGACAATAACTCTTGTGGCACTACATGTCTGTTTAAAACTGGAGACTTTTAACTGTAGAAACATCCATCTGACATGAAGGGCCGTCTAGAGAATATATGCTTCATATGCATACTAAGTGCTCTCATGTAAACAGCAGGACTTGTCTGTGTTATAAATGGACGTGCCATTACATTTTTCCAGGCTGGAAACCCCTTTCCGGTTTTCTGAAGAAAACTCGCCACCTCATGGAAAATGAAAACCACAAAGATATTAAATTACAGCCTGTTAACTCGAGGAATTTCTCCTCTGACTGTTCCCCGGTAGAGTTTAGCTTCTGAAGCAAACACAAAAGAATAAGTCCTGTATATGGATATAATGAACAAGTATGCACAGTTCCTGTCTGATTCAGAGTCTAAATATTTTTGGGGTATAATTATCTGATTAGATATTTTAGGACACAGTATTAAAGAGCCTGAGATACTTTGCACAAAACACTTCATCAAGTGGATGTTTTCCGTGGTATATTTGGCCCCAGAATACTTCAAAATACTTCATAAACGCAAATGGATTTAAAAACTTTTGTGGATTCTTTGATGGCAGGGGTAGCTGAAGATGTTGAAGATGGCTGCTTCATCACTCAGATCCCATTTAGTTTCATTTATCTTTGGGGCCGATTACATGACACCATTTTCAACTGAGTAAACTACAAAAACGTGAATTTGTGAAACCGTGACGTTGTGCGCATGTGTATTACATGTTAATCTATAGGCGTGTAGTGTTTCTTTACAAAGTGACATCGCCAACTACTGGCCTGCCAGCAGAATACAGCATTTTAGTTTTTTAAGCAGATCCGTGTGAACGGAGATCATTTTGACATGTTGTCGCCTGTAAGTACATTGTTGTCACGTAAACACCCTTGAATACAAGTGAAAAGTGCTTTTGCAAATAAGGTTTTCTTCATGTAAAGCTGTATTTTCTGTGTTCAGCATACTTGTGTACTACTTTCTGCGGTGTGTAGCATGCAGTGCTGAAGATTTAAGACTGAGCTGGATTTCTGCTGCCTTTCTTTTTATCATTTAAATCCATGTTGATATTTGTGCAGCGATTCTCGGTGATTCTCATCAGGCCGCTCCGTAATTAAAGTTTCCTTTAGCCTGCGGGAAAAAAAAGACAAGTAATACAAACCATCCCCCTCCCTCCATACAGAAGATGCCCGTTCTTCTGTTTTATGAATAAAAATGAATGAATATTAATATTTTGCAGCCTGTGTTCCCCTGTGAACAAAGCTACCTGGAATTAATTTGTACAATTGTGCCACAGGCAGATCCACTGCTTATGCCAAGTTCAATGTTTCTTCAGGTTTGCCATTAAAAATTCTTCTTTTATGTTGTACGGAGGACCTGCTCTGCTGTGCACATCTACACCTAGTTCTCTGTCTGATCCTGATGTTAGAAACAGCATCTTTAATGTCATGAGATCTTCCCAAAAACAAGACTGAATAGAATAGTAGATTATTTCTTACAAAATTTGCTCAGTATATTGTCTGTTATTGTTTATATTGCGTCCCTTTATCATCTTGGAAGGAGATTATGTGGAGTTATTATGCATTTTTTATTGATTTTTGTGTAAAATGTCTGATCTTTTTGTCAGTTAAGTTAGCTAATGAGTCAAGAAGGAGATGTTAAAAATCACAATAACAAAACTGGTTCATTCTATCACACTGGAAATTGAAAGTCAAGCGCAGAGCATTGTGGGATACATTATACAGTCTGCTCTGTTGTATGTTGCTCATTTTGGTAAATGGTCATCTGGGTAATATATGGTATGCAAATAGAAAATGTGCATTCTGTGCACAGGAGGCATTGTAAATACTGTAGAAATATTAGTAAGAAAACATGCTATTGCAAACATACCAAAGGAATGACAACTTTTATGAAAAAAAGTCATAAAATGTAATTTATTTTAGTTTGGTTTTCATGACACTATAGGAATAATTCAATTTAAATTTGAATGCATTGCATATGTAATTATTATGCACATATAGAAACTGTACACTGAAAGTTTAGGGTTGGTATGATTTTATAATGTTATAATGCTCACCAAGGCTGCATTTATTTGATCAAAAATACAGTAAAAACGGTAATATTGTGAAATATTATTACAATTTAGAATAACTGTTTTCTATTTTGAATATGTTTTAAAATGTAATTTATTCCTGTGATCAAAGCTGAATTTTCTCCAGTCTTCAGTGTCACATGATCCTTCAGAAATCATTCTGATATGATGATTTGATGATCAAGAAATATTTCTGATTATTATTGTCGATAACAGCTTTTGCTGATTAATAATTTTGTGGAAACCATGATACACTACCACTCAAAAGTTTGGGGTAGGTAAGATATTTACATTTAAATTATTTAATTATTAAAACTAAAATGTAATCATTTAAATGAATACTTCAGCAAGGATGCATTCAATTGATTTAAAAAAATGACAGACAAAAATATAATATGTATAAAGTATAATGTATTATATAAAATGTATATAATGTAATTATATATGTTATAATAGAGTGCCAATAATAATTGAGCAGGTGAAACTGAAGACTGAGTATTGAATCACAAGAATAAATTACATTTTTAAATATATTAAATTTTTTTTAAATTATAATATTATTTAACAATTTTACTGTTTTTACTGTATTTTTGATCAAATAAATGCAGCCTTGGTGAGCAGAAGAGACTTCTTTCAAAAACTTGAAAATGGTAACTGTGAGGGACCAAGCAGTCAAGGGCAAAGGACACAGGATTTCCAACCAAAAGTTATTTATTAAATACAAAAACAAAGTTACAAATTAAATAGTTTGAAAAACTGAACAAAATAAAGTCAGGTCTGGGCCCATAAAAAGGATCAACTGAACAGAACCAAACTTAACAGTAATCAAACCAACTAACAAAACAACATGACCTCCCAAATGACACACAAGGGGAACTTATATACACAAAGGACTAGTCCATTACACATACACAGGGAACACCACAAACATCACTTAACACAATTACAATAAATAAAGTAATTAACTTCAGAAATAAAGAAATAGGTCATAAACCAAAGTAATTTACCCAAATAATTATAATCAACAAAATACAAATAGAATTATAATAAACAAAACAAACATACAGTTAATCATACACCCCCCAGCTAATTGGCAACATGGATTAGCCCAACAGAACAAAATGGCAGCAACTAACGCTAGCCGGTCCTTTATTGGAATGGACCTCCACCGGAGCGCAGCGTCCCAGACAGTGCCAAACCTCTGCTCTTCCCACGTAAGCAACTTAAACTCAAAAGAAATAAACGTTAAAACAATATACCACTAATAACTAGAAAGTGTGCACCCAACCTAGTCATGTATGGTAAAAGTGTAAATTATAAATAAAGTGGGTAAAATGAACCAAATCTGTGTGTGTCTTTATTATGAAATATATAGGATGATCTGCAACAAAAGATTTAATTATAAAATGTAATAAAGGACAACCAAAATAACATGTAAACAAACAAAAGGGGAAAAGGCATGTCAGTGTGTGTGGTTTAGTTACCGCCTTGCTGTGTGGCCACATCGTCGGCCATCACAGTAACACTATATAGTTTAGGCCAGGGTCCAAATCTCATTATTAACTACAGTATTTGCTTCTTAGCATGCATTGACAATGGCTGTTTATTACTACTTATTAATGACTTATTCTGCATGACCATATTCTACATCCCTAAATCCTACCCAATTCCTCCCCAATACCTAAAATTAACAACTACCTTTCTATTAATGAGCAATAATTAGGAGTTTATTGAGGCAAAAGTCATGGTTAACAATTAGTTAACAGTGAGAATTGGACCCTAATCTAAAGTGTGACCAAAAAATTGTGCCGAACCTAAACTTCTGAACGCTATAGTGTACATATTGCGCACTTGCAATATGCACATACACTGCAGAAGTAATGTTCTATTATGAACATTTTGAAGAGGTTTGAGTAACTGTTTGATCAGTGTAATGGCTCCATTATAGTCTGCTGTTTGCAATATCTGGAAAACGTATAGCGCTCTAGAGAATTACGAGAAGGCAACGCATGGCCACTGTTCCCTAGAGTGCTGCTGTTGATTCCCCTGCACAAATGGCAATTAAGGGCTGTGATTCAGTGTGACGGCGTTATCAAAAGATTTCTGCAGCAAAGCCCCTTCCTGAGGAGCCGAGCGGCCCCTAATGAGCTGTCAATCAAACCCCGGGGCCGAGGGAGCCAGAGGTTTTTATCTTCGCCTCATCTGCACATGTTTTTTGTCCTTCATGCTGTTCCTTCCATCCCCCAGATGAGGGATATTTTCTGCTTTCCTCATAAATATCCATATACCACCATTCTCAGTGGATTAGCTGAAGTTTTACTGTGTGAATCACTGCAAATAATATGACATCATGGGGCACTTGTTTTTAAGGTGGAAACAAGGTCAGATTCACAATACTGTCTCATATAAAACAGTTATGTTTTGATTCAGAATGCTGCATGCAAAGGCTATATATTTATGTATTGTGAATGGGTAACACTTTCAATGTAAGGTTTAATTTGTTAAAATTAGTTAATGCATTATGAGTAAATATATTTTTATTAACCTTTTTTAATGTTTGTTAATAAAAGTGTTCATGTTTATGTTAGTTCACAGAGCACTGAATAATGATACTTTTGAGTTGTAAATGTTGAGATTAATATTAACAGTATTGATCATTATGTTCATGTTTACTATGTTAACAAACAAAACCTTTTTGTAAAGTGTTACCAAAATATATAAATGATAAAAAAAGAAATTATTGCAAAGTATTTTTATTATGAAATAAAACTAAAAGGCTTTCATGGCTGTAACATATTGTGAATACTGTATGTTCATTCTGTTGCTGTGTTTGTGTCTAAACAGATGATGCACAAAAAAAAATATACCAGTTGGTAAGTAAAAAACCCTTTCTAATTTGTAGTATGTTTTGTGTTTGAAAGTGTCCTCAACAGTAATTATTCACTTCAGTCACACTTATAAAGTCTAATATTGTTGTATCAGATAAAGTATGTCTCAAATGCTGCAAGATCTTTTCTCTTCTCTAATGTCACTTTTCTCTGATGTTTGAGCCTCAGTGTGTTTGAATCAGCTGGTGTTTTGTAGATTTTTAGTTGGATTCTCTTCAAGTTCACACAGAGAATCAACAACAATATTTTGAAAATGTTTTGATTGTAAAGAAGTGTGTTTGTGCACTTTATTTTACAGTAAATGACACCCAGCCAGTATTTTTCAGAGTTGGATTGAGTTGGTAACTCGTGTTTCCTCACACGTCCTCTGACAAGCTCACACAGCTGGAGTGTTTTGAAGATATTTTTCTCTCTCCCTCAGTGATTTGTAGGAGTCTGTTGTTTAACTTTCCTCTCTTGTGCGCATTAAACGTGCGTCTCGTTCATGAGGATGCTCTGCGCTGAAATGAATGAGCATTCTCACCAAATCCAAATTCAGTTCCCTTTGGCGTTCACACTGGCTCTCAGTCACACTCCGGCCGCTCTCTCCTGAGGAAAAACAAGACGAGACGAGAGATAAAAGGAAAAGGAAGGACATGATAAAATTACTGTTGTGTGTGTGAATCTGTAAGAGTGTGTGTGAAGGTTGGGCTGAATGAATCTACTCATGCATGAAATGTTTTTAATGGAGGACGCATGTGAACCTGCAAAAAAAAAAAAAAAAAAGGATGAAAATGTAAAAAATTGTGCAGTAGTTTCGTGAGTTAATGGGAAGTAGGAGGATTCTGGGATGTTAGGGCAGAAGGTCATGTATGAAATATTGTTGATATGATTTTCACGATGATTTTGCAGGCAATATGGAATTAAGCAACATTATTAATATTGAAATTAGTGAAACAATCTTTGCATTTATTGATTGGTTGATGTATTGATTTACCTGTATTTATTTATTTTTGTTGTGAAATAAATTATATATATATATATATATATATATATATATATATATATATATATATATATATATATATATACAGTATATAAATGATTTATTTAATAATATAAATGATTTATTTAATAAAATAAATAATAAACATGGATAAAGCAACACCATTAATACTGAAAGAATGACAAAATCTGTGCACATTATTCCATTTATTTATTTATTTAAAATGAAGTAAATGATACATGTAACATTTATTTATTATTTAAATTCAAATGTATTTTATTTTATTTTATTTATGCAGTATGTTTTCATTAATGGAAATAAAATGGAAAAAATAAAATATAAATATAAGATGGAAAACCTTATTGTGAAGTAAAATATTTGCTTGTTTGACTAAATCAAATTTTTCTGCTCACCATTCTGGTATGTAACAGAAACCTTTCACAACCCAAGCCTTCATTTTTCACATGGAATATCCTTTATCACTGTGAAATTAGTCATGTTATGGAAGTAAATCAGTGGTGAGTGCCATTCTGCTTTGGATTTGGCTTTGACCGACACACATTCTACTCATGTCAATCTTCGAGAATGAAAAATGACTCCTTTTTTCTGTGTGCAGAATGAATCCTGCCGTCCTGCTGAAGTCTGCCATGTTTAGAGGAGGCGCACGGGGCCTTGGTGCAGTAGAGACTCGACTTCAAGAGCTCCTCTAATGCGAAACACAGAGGCTGAGTATAAATATATAGCCCAGCACCGCATTTTGTAACATGCTTCTCCTGCCAAGACATTGAAGGCGGCAGCTAATGAGAAGCATGCTGGGAAGGGCCGAGGGAAAGACAACTTTATACGACTTATTCCCAAACAGCCTTATTAGCCAAAGCAGAGGTTGATGTTGTTCATGTGTATCCGACATGGGAAAAGCAGCTGCCGCCGTGTGTGAGAACGTCTACCGACAGTCTGGGCGAATATTTGGATCGGACTTTTACGATGTGCCGAACTCCATCCACCATTTTCTGACGTATTGCTGGTGCTCGGGGTTCATGAGGCTTAGCTTTGTCAGAACTGGTGTCGCGTCTTCACTGTGGTTCAGCCACAACCACTATATCTGTCAGCGGCCCGTCAAACACGCTGAATTAACACCACCAAGTGCCAGCCTTTGCCCAAAGTAACACATCCAGGTCATGATGCATCCTAAAATCAAAAGGGTAATGTCAATATATTTTATATATTTCCAGTGTCATGAAACTATGAAAAAAGAAAAGAAAATGTAAATAAAGCTGACATAAAATAAATATATTATTGAAATAAAATACATTTAAGTAGAAGTACTAAAATTAATAGAAATAAAAAATAAAAAGTAAATAAATAGTAAAAAATGACATAAAATTGCATTACACAAACTTACAATTAAAATGAAAACTGAACATATAAAAAAATAAAAGCTAATTCAAAATATTAATAAATACCATATAATAATAGTATTATAATAATAATGAATCTGGAATTTCCCATGATTGTCTCATGCAGTGGACAGATGTGTAACTCTTAATATTTCTAAACAGGTTCCATTTTCTTTAAATGCAACATAATTCCTCATTTCTTTCTTGTTGAATCTGGGTTGAAATATGACCTGGACGTTTTCTTGACAGGTTTGGTGAGACTCGCCCAGACACAGATTCTCTCTGCCGAGTTTGTCTCAGTAATATTTTTTCTGGCAGGGTCGGGCTGAAGCGTTTGGCCACGGTGGAGGGAGATTAAGTGGCTTCAGGGCGTTTCATCTTAACATTTTGAGAGACTAAAGACAGCGCCAAGGACCGTGTTTAGCATACAGAACTCTATAGTCTCGAATGTGATTCAGGTCTCTGAAGTTCTAACCCGAGGGAATTCATAGGGAGTGAGAACTGTATTATGTACCTACAGCACATCAATGGGGCATTTATAGCATTTGCTGTTATTACACAAAGTATGATTGTGCGTTTTTGCACGTACATTTTATCTTCAGTGACATTAGAATTTTTAATGTCTATAACTTTGAGGCTTCAAAAAGTTCATAAAGAGATCGTAAAACTAATCCATATGAACTGAGCGGTTTACAAAAAAAATTCTGAAGAGACACGATCGCTTTATAGTGATTGAATTTAGACTTTAATATTCACATGTAAACATTCATCAACTCACAGATCAGTTGTGGTAAACAGAAGCTCAAGTTCACAAGTTCAAGTTCACACAAGTTCACTTGACGTGTGAAAAACAATGAAGTTCATTCTCGTGTTATGCTTCACATTTGAGCTTCAGCAAGAACCAATGAGGTTCATTCTCGTGTTACGCTTCACATTTGAGCTTCAGCAAGAACCAATGAGGTTCATTCTCGTGTTACGCATCACGTTTGAGCTTCAGCAAGAACCAATGAGGTTCATTCTCGTGTTACGCTTCACATTTGAGCTTCAGCAAGAACCAATGAGGTTCATTCTCGTGTTACGCTTCACATTTGAGCTTCAGCAAGAACCAATGAGGTTCATTCTCGTGTTACGAAGCATGTTTGATCTTCTACAAAATGTTTTGTTTTCTCGTGTCAAGTAGGTACGGTTCAGCTTCTGTTTGTTCGCTGATCAGTGTTTAAATGTGAATAAAAGCCTTTAAATCTCTATAAAGCGATCGAGTCTCTTCAGAAAATTTAAACTAAAGCGCTCAGTTCATATGGATCAGTTTTACGATCTCTTTATGAACTTTTTGAAGCGTCAAAGTGCTAGTTGCGTAGCTGTCAATGGAGGGACAGAAAGCTCTCAGATTTCATCAAAAAGATCTTGATTTGTGTTCCGAAGAAGAAAGAAAGTCTTACGGGTTTAGAAAGACATGAAGGTGAGTAATTAATGACAGAATTTTCATTTTTTGGTGAACTAACCATTTCGATGTCATGTCTGTGCCAGAATGCTGTGAGTTTTTCTCTAGCAAAGAAAAGAAGGGAGAAACAGAGTAATAAATCCCAGTAATAAAACTGCAGCTCTGAGTCGAACTCTTCAAGATTTCCTGTTCCTCCAGAATCTTACCCCAAAAACAAGGCCAGCATTAACTCTGGTGGCGAAGCCAACATACGAATGGAGGAAGAGAGTAAACGAAACAAAACCTGAGAGAAAGAGTGTCAGAGCTGCACGACTGAGGTTAAGATGTAATGGGAAGTGTTAGTTTATGTTGGTGCTTGTGGTGTTGATGCGTGCGGATCCTGTGAGCTGTGCTGGTGTTTGTGATGTTGACAGGAGTGTGTGTTAATGAGGTCCAACCGAAGGAAAGATTCATGAGCCATAGGAAGTCCCACAAAGTGTCTGCACTAGTGTATTGCTAAAGTGCTGCAAGTTTCAGTTTCTGTCTGAAGTTTCAGTTTAAGACTTTTATATTTTAAAATGTAATTTATTCTTGTGATTCTTGTCATCATTACTCCAGTCTTCAGTGTCACATGATCCTTCAGAAATCATTATAATATGCTACTCAAGAAATACTGGTAAGTTGTTTTTGTTTGTTTTGTTTGTTTTTTAAAGAAGAATTATTCAGCAAAAGATTCATGTAGTTATTTTTAACAAATGTAAAAAAAAATTCACATTAAACCTGTTTATTTGAAAAAAAAAAAATATATATATATATTCCCCCCTATTCATCACAGAATCCTGAAGCAAAGTTTTTAGCATTGATGATTTCTGCAGGATCATGTGACCTGAATGATGCTGAAAATTCAGCTTTGCAACACAACACAAGCACAATTGAAGTCATGTGATCATCTTGTAGAACTAATCAGCTAGCAGATACAAACCCCTACACACCGCACCAGAGGGAAATATGGGTCGTAAATGCCAGGGTTGTAACCACCATAGACACAAGTCCCCAGCAAAAATTTGAAATGGCCAAATTGTTCCCCCCAATATATGATATTGCTCTGCTGCACTCCATTACGCACCGCTCTGCTTGTTGTTAGGATGACTGAAAGTTTAAAAAGAGGTTTAACAGCGACTGTCAATGTCAAAATGTTTCACGTGGCCAATCAAATCAAAGAAGGTCCCTTTTTTAACGCTATTAGTTTTTGCTAACTGACACAACTGACAGTAATATCAGTAATGCAAAATACTCAGCTATTTTCATAAAATTTCACCAGTAATAAAAACATGCTATAATTTACATGCATAACGGAAGACAAGACAAGAAACGGTTGAGTTTTTGACATATTAGACATACGAATAAGAGTGGATGTGTGCACATTTTAAAATAACATTGCAAAGAGTTTAAATTGATTACTTCATAACTAAGACCTGGAACAGTTGTTGTTTATTTTTCTTTATTTCCTGAAATCCCTATTAATCATTTAATTCATTTAAAATCCAGTTGTTAGATTAATGAATTTTCATAGTGAACCTTGAAGGGCCCTGAAGTGCATTCTGGGGGTTCACAGTGGAGTCACAGGAATATGTTTCATAATGAACTGTATCAAAGGGCCTCCAGATCAATAGAGTTCGGCTCTCAGCGACCGCAGGCTCATTTTACATTAACCAATACTCTCAGTGTACGTGTTAGTTTCTCTTATAAGAAAATGAGAATAAAATGGGCTGGTGTTAATTTCAGATGAATGCAGTTTTATTTTAGTATTATATAGTTAAAGTTTTTGTAATTTTGTTGTGTGTTTTTATTTTTTTTTGTACTTTTTTTTTTATATCTGTAACACTTTACAATGATGTTCAATTTGCTAATGTTAATGTTAACTTTAATTTCAGCATTTAAAAATCAAATGTGACCCTGGATCACAAAACCAGTCACAAGTCGCAAATAGCCAACAATACATTATATGGGTCAAAATTATCGATTTCTCTTTTATGCCTAAAATCAGTAGGATATTAAGTAAAGTTTATGTTCCATGAAGATATTTTGTAAATTTCCTACCGTAAATATATAAAACATTCATTTTTGTGAGTGAAAGCAGCACAATCGCGAACATAAATTGACAATTTTAAAGGCGATTTTCTCAATGTTTTGATTTTTTTGCACCCTCAGATTCCAGATTTTCTAGTTGTATCTCGACCAAATATTGTCCTGTCCTAACAAACCATACATCAATGTAAACAAAAAGATTATTTAATCAGCTTTCAGATGATGTATAAATCTCAATTGTAAAAAATTGACCCATGTGACTGGTTTTGTGGTCCAGGGTCACATATGTTGTTGTTTTTAACATTATTTGACCTGTACTAACATGAACAAACAATCAACAGTTGTGTTTTTTATTAGTTTGAGTTATTTTAGTTCCGTTAATATTTTATTTCAAAAGTGCATGTGTTGTTTTTAATAGTTTTGGTTATGGCAATGACTCTGCAGGCAGTGTTTGTGCACAAAGTTCCCTTGCGAAACTGATTTGGGACAGACTTCTGAGGCAGCGTAACTGTTTAATGATCTAAAGCAAAATAGAGCGAGCTTTGATGAGAACTAAACAAATATTTAATTACTAAAGTAGTCATTTCTCGCTACAAATGACATCAGAAGTGGAAACCGTTGGTCAAAAACGTACAATTACACACAAACTTTTGACCACCAACCACAACTTTCAGACGTCACCTTTCTTTTTCTAGCTCAACTGTCACGGAATTGAACGCATAGGATTGTGGGATATCAAAGGCAGCGAAAGATACATCTATGCTGCCTTCAAAAGTCGATAATGAAGCTAACATTGAATTTGGACAGGCCTCGATGCCTCCCAACCTTAGAATCTGTCCTCCGAAGGCAGCAAGTTTTAAGTTTTTGGATGCAGCCAATGAGTGGCGGGACACTAGAACAAAGGGAACAGATAACTGAAGAGAAACAAACCAAAAGACCATGAAAATCAAACAGAACACAGAATATGTGGAAACTTTTTTTTGTGGAAATGTGTTAGTTGGTGTATGATCTTCACATAACTAAGAACCAGAATTGACCTGTAGTCAATCATTTTATCCCTTAAAACTCATCCCTTACTCAAGCGTATTTAAGCGATTTGTCCTTGAAAAAAAAAAAGATTCACGCCTTAAAATATCTTGAAAGTTTCTCTACTTCTTTGCCTCATTTAGTATACGCGGTTCTATGAATATGCAAATGAGCCCCGCCTCCACTCACTCACTCCAGCTCAGAGATCCACTCATTGACGATCACACGTTGATCTGATTGGTTACAAGGCAGTTTGTGACATCAGAAACACCAGTGATTTCAAACTGTGTTTTTGAGACTGTCTTTGGTTCACTGCAGATTTAAGGAGAAAATACTCAGCAATGGTGTTGCACATGGTTAGTCTTTAAGCATATTAAAAACATCACATAGACATATAAACAACATTAAAACCTTGATTTTCACCACAGTTTTTTAAACAATTCAGAAATAACCAGGGTGCGAGTGTGTGTGTGTGTGTGTGTGTGTGTGTGTGTGTGTGTGTGTGTGTGTGTGTGGGTGTGTATGGGTTTGTGTGTGTGTGTGTGTGTGTGTGTGTGTGTGTGTGTGTGTGTGTGTGTGTGTGTGTGTGGGTTTGTGTGTGTGTGTGTGTGTGTGTGTGTGTGTGTGTGTGTGTGTGTGTGTGTGTGTGTGTGTGTGTGTGTGTGTGTGTGTGTGTGTGCCAGTACTGTCCCAGACAGCAACATAGTGTTGGCCCAGATCCGGGCTACATGTGGATTCAACCAGTCCCAGATGTGGGCCAGATGTGGGCCGGATCTGGGCCAACACTATGGTGCTGTCTGGGGTAGGGGCAGCAAAGCCTCTTCAGTGAGAATCAGGGTTTAAACATGAAGTGAAAATCTATTTCATAAATACATGTCAATAATCTTCTTGTAAACGATTTATCTGTTTCTTTTTTTTTTTCTTTTTTTTTTATCGTTTTGACCTTAATAATCAAAATGTCAAAACTGCACCATTACGCTGGTTTCTCCATTGACTGCCATTCAAATGCAGATGTGTATTTCGATGAGGAAAGACTAGGCTAATCATTATGCTGCTTGCAAAAATGTTTATCTCATCTGATTCTGAATACACGGATACTTTTCAAAGGCTGTCAATGGAGAAAGATGTAATTTTCAATCCTCTATTATCAACCATCCTCACAGTAATTATTCACAATGGGATGTTTGTGTGTAACTAAAATGATGGCAGAAATATGCCAGACATCTCCAGTACGCCACACGCAGACCCTGGAGAACCGTGGATGGTCTTCCTCATTATTTATCAGATGTTTTTCTTAATCATAAAGTGTTGGCCCATTTTTGACCTGCCAATGATGTTGTAAACAACTTTTAGCAATCACATTTGTTTATTCCTTCGAGAGACCGGAATGTTTAAGCACTAACTAGGCAAGAATAGTGTCGGTGGTATAGCAGCTGAAGTTCTTCACTGCTTTTATTTATTTATGTATTTGTTCAGCCACAACCATACGCTCTCAAATAAATATGCGTGTGTTGTGAAAGCAGAAGCAGTGGGTTTGGCTCTTGATTCTTATAAACCACCAACTTGGCTACTGAGTAGTACTTCACTGCACGATCACTTTTGCTGAACACTTTTGCTGCTGTATGTATAACAGACTGTAATTACAGAAATTATAGATGTAATTACAGAAATTAATTACAGCTGTAATTATATGCAGGTACTTTTAAAAATATAAGTACAATGTAAAAACACGTTTTGTACACAGTGAGTGCATTGTATCAAATGATTCATTTAAATGTTAGTAGTACATAGTTAAAGACACCTAATATATAAAGTGGGACCACATTATTAACTGGTTATTAACTCTCTCTCTCTCTCTCTCTCTCTCTCTCTCTCTCTCTCTCTCTCTCTCTCTCTCTCTCTCTCTTTCAGTTTGTAGCATTGGAAATTGAGTCAGATCATGAACTGATTAAAAATATAGTTCATTAATTCCAGCCATAACTACACCATAAATTATAATAATTTATAATAACATTTATTTTACTATACCAAACAAACAAAACAAAAAGAGTTAAAGTGTGCCATATTATATGGACAATATTTAGTTTCTAAAATATTAAATTATTTCTATTTATTAAAATAGTTTTTTTAAATGTTTTATTTATTTATTTTGTAAGTTAAATCATACTTTTATTTTTGCATTTTTTACACTGTTTTCTCTAATTGAATCATTTATTTTAACCAGTTCATTCAAATTAATTGTCTGAATAAACTGACTGACTTAAAGGAGAACTCCGGTCAATTTTAACATTGAGCTCATTTTTTTGTACATTTGGAGTGCTGTCAGTACAGAGAACAACGACAAAAATCGGTGTTGCCTACACCGTGTTATCCTCTTTTTAAAATTTGCACCCTGTTGACTTCAATGGGGCAAGTTTTAAACCTGCTTTTAGCCTCTTAACATCCTTGATGTGTCATTACAAGTGCACAGGTCATGTGAGTGATTCCTTCTGAGTGAACGCGGGTGAATCTGACTGCAGTAGATGTGAAAGATATGAATAAAAGTGATGTTAATTCAGCCAGCGCACATACCTGTATTTACATCCTGTTTTCGGTCGAAGTCCACAGTAGTCGATTGTCGAGTTCACGCGCGTGATCATAGGTACTAAACTTATGCACGTGAACTCGACAATCGATTACTGTGGACTTCGACCGAAAACAGGATGTAAATACAGGTATGTGCGCTGGCTGAATTAACATCACTTTTATTCTTATCTTTCACATCTACTGCAGTCAGATTCACCCGCGTTCACTCCGAAGGAATCACTCACATGACCTGTGCACTTGTAATGACACATCAAGGATGTTAAGAGGCTAAAAGCAGGTTTAAAACTTGCCCCATTGAAGTCAACAGGGTGCAAATTTTAAAACGAGGATAACACGGTGTAGGCAACACCTATTTTTGTCGTTGTTCTCTGTACTGACAGCACTCCAAATGTACAAAAAAATGAGCTCAATGTTAAAATTGACCGGAGTTCTCCTTTAAGTGAATCAAATGTCCCAACACTATTTGAGAGAGAGACTCTCTAGGAGAGTGTGTTTCCGTAAACTAGTAGTGTTGCTACTTTTAGTTACTCTGGTAGCTAACTACTTTTTTCTTTTCTCCAAAATGATGGTTGACTGCAGTTGATCTGCTTTAAATTATGATCAGCTTGTATATAGCTGGCAAAGCTCTAATTTTAAAAATAGCTTCCTCAACACTGCATGCACACAAACACATATAAACTTATGAAAATTTGCCAAAACCTAAAATAATCCAGTGGAAAGTCTGTTTCTACAATCAGGGAACGTTTCGTGAGAACAAAATAGCGCTTGGATTTGGAAAACGCAGCTGAGATCTGATCCAAGACAGGATGCTGAGGGGAATTAAAATAAAAATCCTTTAATTAAAAACACTGAAGGGAAGAGACTCGGGTTCCAGCGAGATGGCTTGTGTGTGCTTGCCAGACAGAACAGACAAAAGAAGCTTTCTGTGTGTCCTATTTCGCAAACAGAGATCCAGGAGGTCGAGGGCTGGGAGCGGGGGAAACACGTTCACCGTCGACAGGAACAGGTCGAGCCCGGGGCGCCTTGACCCTGAGAGAGCGTCTCGTTTCCTGTCGGTTGTGTGAGGGAGGTCAGAGGTCACCAAAATCTCATGTGCATCGCTTATAGGAACCGTTCATATAGGGAGAATATTGTCATGATTTGACTCTCCCTCAAGTTGTTGCAAAGCCTTAAATATCATATAAAGACCCAATTTATACTGTGAAAAATGTATTTTATAAATATGTGTAAATATGTCGTTTCAATGGACATTTCCTTTAACCCTAAAACATAACACAATGCATACTGGTAAACCATCTGTGAAAAATTCAAATGGAAAATTCCTTCACCTTAACACAGCATATTGGGCCCTATTTTTATTTGTGTATGTGTATGTGTACAGGGGTTGGTCAATGACACTGAAACACCTGGTTTTAGATCACAATGATTTATTAGTATGGTGTAGGGCCTCATTTTGCGTCCAAATAAAGCATCAGTTCATCTTGGGAATGACAGATAGAAGTCCATCACAGCGAACAGAGGGATTTTAAAGGAATTTTCCTCTTCCAGAACAGTGTCCAGGTCTCTATATGATGCTGGTGGAGGAAAACGTTTTCTGACTCGCTCCTCCAAAACACCTCAATAATCTTCAGATCTGGTGACTGTGCAGACCATGGGAGATGTTTAACTTCACTTTCATCTTCATCAAACCCTTCTGTCTCCAGTCTTGCTGTGTGTATTATCATGCTGATGTTTGAACATCAGGTGTTCATGATCCTCCAGAATGGTCCGGTAGTCCTCGGCAGTGACGTGTCCATCAAACACAGTCAGGATTGTCATGATATTGCAGCTCAAACCATCACTGATCCACTCTGAAGATTGACCACCAGGCATATATATAGATGTGAAACCTCCAACACTACATTGGCCAGTATTTCAGTTTCATTGTCCAACCCCTGAATGTTACAGTATTACACTGTAAACTTAAAAAAGAAAATGTTTGTGCTGCCTTAAAATTTTAAGTTTAGTCAACTTGAAATGTGAAGATGTATAAATCAGATCCAGCGTTCACATCCAGTGTAAATATGTCCTCAATATAAAAACCAAACCACCAACGCAGGAAGCAGTTTTGCATAATCCTGTTAATCTAATTGCTATGGCTTGTGGGTGAAGCCCACAGATACTGTACGAGACCCCGACCGAGCGTGATGTCATCATCTTCTGCGGCTCAGCTTGCGGATCGTTCACCTTTAAGTGCTTTCCAATATGTTTGCAGATCAAAAGGCGGTTTCACTAGAGCGGCAATAATCAGCCCTCGCTGCTGGGGGCCGGTGTGTGTGTGTGTGTGTGTGTGTGTCTGTGTGTGTGTTGATGTGGAGGGGATATGCAAAGGGCTTCTGGCATTTCCAAAGATAGCCAGGCTGACATTTCTATTTACTTTGATGTTAATAATCCCTCACAAGTTCCCGAAAGCCAACTGATTGTGTGTGTGTGTGTGTGTGTGTGTGTGTGTGTGTGTGTGTGTGTGTGTGTGTGTGTGTGTGTGTTTGTAAGAATAGGTAGAGTTTGAGGGGATGCCAAGGGGCCAACATTTGTTCATTATTTGAGTGTGTGAATAAAATCCATGCTGTTTAGATGCTTATTTTGTGGGTTGAATCTTAAAACACAGATAATGTATCTTTAACACACTTACACTGTTGCTCTCTGCACCTGTGAATTAAAAAGTCTGTGAAAACAAATGTTATTTCTGCTTCACATGACCAGTTATTTTAGTATCACGGGGATAGTAATTTTGTTGTTTTTGTCATTTTTATTAGTGTTTTTTTTTTTAAGTCTATAGTTTTATAGATTTTTATTTCAGTTTTTTTATATTTAATTTAATTTCAATTAACATTTATTTTATTTGAGGTAGCGATTTTTTAAAATAATTTTTGTTACCAGTAATAACTCAGCTAACAAAAATATATTCTAAAAATGTAGTGTTCGCATTAAGTTATTAAAATGCTATCTCTGAATGTTCAAAAAGTCAAAAAAATAATATATCATTATCGTTGTCATTCTGCAAACATTATGGGAATGTTACTTTTGAATGCTCTCTGAACAAAAGTTCAAAACAAAATAATGAACCAGTGAGAGCCGATTTAAAAAATGCATGTTTGAAAAAGCACAAGCACGAATGAGATTCGAGAGTGATGTTAGAGGAAAGATTCAGCGATGCATTCAATTCAGTTGTACCATTATGATACTTTAATGGTGCTTTTACACCATTAAATCAATTCACTTTAACTGTTTGGAAAAGAGAACTCTGAACATTCTGCTGAATATCTCCTGTGTTCCACTGAAGAAATAAAGCCATACAGGTTTTGGAACAGCATGAGGGTGAGTACGTGATGACAGATGTTTCATTTTGGGTTGAACTAGTGCTTTTAATTAGTCAATAACGTTATACCTTCATTGCATTTTGGTGGGAGGAATGTTTTTGTGATCAGTTGGAACAGGAAATGGAATTGGAATGACATGCTCTGTATTCTCTTTCAGTGAGGGGTGAGAGGAGGGGCACGGGGTGTACGACGGGAACGAGGAGAGAGAGATTAGCACAACAGCTGGGATTTTGCAGGTGGCTGCTCTCTCACACACACACACACACACACTCACACACACACACACACACACACACACACACACACACACACACACACACAAAGATAGTATTCTTCACTGTAAGTTACAGGTCACAGATCAGAACTGCATTGATGCTAAATAAAGGGACAACATATACAACTATCAGATTGTATCATTTGTTTTTTTTAAATCAGAACAGTGTTGATACAGTTACCTAAAACTAAAAGTATTAAAAAATGCTTTTGGTAATTGAAATAAAGCCATAAATAATATAATATAATATAATATAGACACTGAAGCTGTTTGCTGGTCAGTCTTGTGATGGTAATGAGGAGGTTTTTGTCTTTGGAGCAGAAACTGTATCCTCCACTCAAGCTCTCGTTCCCTGCGGCTTGAAGGAATGACAACCTGCTCCATTTCAGAAGCCCTGGCAGCTTTTCTCAGACACACACACACACACACACACAGATGTAAGTGGGCCCTGCATTGTTCAGTGCAGCTGTGTTTATGGCTCTCAGGTGAATCTCCTGTTGGCGTTTAGCGCTTCATTTGACTTGTGAGGGTGTTTACACACTGCCCTGCTTTCCCCGTCGGCGCTGGCAAGAGCCGCAGACACAAAAATGAACACAATCCATGTGCTGAGAACTATTACAGTACCTACTATTTAAAGGAACAGTTAACACATCATGATTTACTCCCTCATGTTGTTCATTTCTGTCTTCTGCAGAACACAACATTTTTTGGTATAACCGAATCGTTTTGAACATTCTTCCATTTTGAACTTCTATTGTATGAGAAAAAAAAGAAAATTTGCAAAATATTTTCTATTATGTTGCACAGTAGAAAAAGTCATACCGGTTTGGAGCGGCATAAGTGAGAGTAAATGATGACGCAATTTTCATTTTTGGGTGAACTGCCTTTAAATTAATTATGTGAATTAAGAACTAGCACTTATCAAATACTTAGAAAATATTTGCAGTGATTTTAATGCCCCCCCCCCCCCCCCCCCCACCACCACCACCACACACACACACACACACATACACTTTTCCAAAAGAGATCATTAGATTTGTTTTGTGATGTTTTAATAGCATCTCTCATTTAAGCTTCAGTATCAAAAAGTTGGCATGCTTGATTCATTTTGGAGAATCAATTCAAACTTTCAGTGAATTGATTCAAAATTCTGATTCATCAACTCTTTTGTGCCACAATTTGGTGCCAAAACATTTCACGCAATGATTTTAAGGCACCTTTAATTGCCCATTAATTATACTACTTTCACTATGTTTTAATAGCATCTCTCGTTTAGACTTCTTAACACTGAACCAGAGCTGTGTTTAACAAGTAAACAGTTTTGATTTGATTCATTTCAGAGACTCAATTCAAACCGTCTGTTTCAATGAATCAGTTCAAATCTCTGATTCAGTACTTCTTTTTTGCCAAAAATTAAAGTCTCCACATGGTATTTATCATGTATTCAAATATTTGATCACGCTTGTATGTTGATGTATATGGCTTTTGTTAAAATATATGAAGTGCTTGTAAAAAGACTGTCAAGTAAAAAGTAAAAAGTCTTATAAAATGGCAAAACAGTTCAGCTGTTTTTAATTTTGGCTCAAGTGTAACAGTAGAAGCGAATGGGAAGCTACCATGATATAATGCCATTGCCCTTCGGCTACCGGATAACATTTTCTTCTTTATTTCCGAAGTTCGCTATCCAACCCTCTGAACGAGCAGGTGTTTGAGACGGTGGAAACACGGAGGAGAAATGAGGATCCAGGCAAGCAGGTAATGGCATGAAGCCCCTGGCCTGGGGTAAGTGAACCTGTCCATGCAAGGATCCGCCGGGCCCCTCTGTCAGGCGACGGGGACGGGGCCATGCTTCATTTGGGCTCTGAGAGCAGCTGTCAAACTCAGGTTACAGGATATGATTAAGGCCAGCGGAGATCTCCTCCTACTTCCCATCTTTCCACACATCCACACCGGAACATTCACCGGATCCTCCTCTTTTCTCTTAAAAGCTGGTTTCAGTTCGTTTAGGAGTGATAATTTAAAGTTTACTGGTCTGCTGTACATTGAAAGCTTGTAATTTGCCTCAAGTATTTTTCTGTTCACTGCAACAACAAAAATATATATATCAAAATTTTTACTTGTTTTTGTCTTAAACCAAGATAAATTACTTGAGAAACAAAATTGTGTAAGATAACACGTGTTTTCAGAGAATATATGAAGACTTCAGATGCAAAAGCCTATAAGTCCGTCTAAAGTTTTTGTTTAATAGTAACATTTTCATCAGGCTCCTATGTCTAGGTTTCTACCCAAGTACCGGCATTTCTGAATGGGCTGAGGCTGGGATTGAAAGTATTTGATGAGCGTATACTATGTGCGGAGAGCATTCACATCTCATTTTTGACTTGGCTTTCAGAGGCTTTTGCATCAGAGGTCTTCATATCTTAAATGAAACGTATATGAACTGATGCAACCCATATTGCAACAGTTTGTCCACATGGACCGAGCATGCAAGGATTCTGTTGTGCGTGTGTGTATAAATGGTTCGTTCCTGTTCATGCATACTGAGATAACAAGTGTTTGATTCTGGGGAAATGTCCTACGTGTTCACCTTCATTTGACATGCAGCTGTCTGGAGATTTCATAAAGCAAAGCCGACGGCTGCTGAATTCCTGATGCAATATAATTCCCTACGTCTGACACTTACGTGCAGTATAAAATTTGTGTAAAACAGAGAATGTGTGGGATCAGTGTCCAGTTACCCAAAGAACAACAGAAACGTCCATCCGTCCACCTTCAGTTGTTGTCCAGATGCCTGGTGAACCGTTTCAGAAGAACCTCAGTGTTCGTCCAATAAACCACTACACTGACTCTATACAAAACATTCACCATATTTAACACACTAGTTTACTTAATTCTAGTCAAGTTCATTGTCATTCCAGAAAGTGTCATTTAGGTCTAATTAAAGTGGATGGATGACATGTGCATGACATAATTATACCCGACAGTGATTGACAGGAGTGTTTTGATGGCATGTATGCGCAGCTAAAGATCTCCACCGCAGTTCTGCTCCCTGATTCGACACGTACAGCGTTTCAGCTGAAGTTTCCCTCCCCCAAACAAGCTCACGATTACGAAATCGGCCAACTGGAGTTTCAGCTGTCGCAGCGCTGGGAATCAGAGATGAATGGGAATATGAAATGCAGCACAGTGGGCCTTTAGTGTGCGCATGTATTTACTCTTGTAATTATTAATATGGGGCTGGGAGTAAATAAACTAAAGTCAGTCAGTGTGATGCAGCACAAGTTAATCTTCACAGTAAAAGGCATCTCTGAGTGTCAGAACATGCTGGGTCATACTGGATGGTGTGTGTTTTCATAGCTTATGTTTGAACTTAACTAAAGAGCTAGTGATTATTTTCAGTGGCTTATGCTGATAAAGCGCTGTAGCAGATAGCTGAGATACACTGCCCGGACAAAAGAAAGAGTCGCTGCTTGGATTTAAATAGGCAAATGCTTAAGAGTCTATGATTGGTTCATTATTGCAGTGATTATTATTTTCTAGCATGTTATATTTTTGGCAACGGTTCTTCTAACCCTAACTGATGGAGCTTTTCATTTCTTAAACAACCAATGTAGGAAGACACATCATGGCCATATTCCAGGATGACAATGTCAAGATTTATCAGGCTCAGATTGTGAAAGAATGGTTGGGAGAGAAAGAATCATTTTCACTCATGAATTGGCTCCTCTGAGTCCAGACCTTAAATTCATTGAAAGTCTTTGGGATGTGCTGAGACTTTACAGAGTGCTGGACTCTTTACAGAGATCTTGACCAAAAACGTATGCACATCTTGATGGAAATAACATCACAACGTTTATTTCCATTAAGAGTTGCTTACATTTTTGGTCAAGATCTTGTATTGACGATGCAGAGGTGCCAATTCATGAGTGAAAATGATTCTTCATGCTCCCTCCTTTCACAGTTTGAGCCTGATGAAACTTGACATTGTCATCCTGGAATATGGCCATGATGTGTCTACATGGTTGTTTAAGAAATGAAAAGCTACACGCTCCATCAAATAGGGTTAGAAGAACTGTTGCCAAACATATAACATGCTAGAAACATAATAATCACTGTAATAATGATCCAATCGTAGACATTTAAATCCAAACAGCGATTTTTTTATTTGTTGGTCGTGCAGTGTGTATGCAATACAACTTAAAGTCAATCTGAAATCAAAATTGCCCATATTTACTCAATGCATATAGTCGTATTGTGAATTATTCATTTGTGCACATTATTCCGAAGATTACATTTTTATTTCATTTGATTAAATCACAGAGATTCAAAGATCTGCAGTTTTCTGTTCAAACCAACCTGGTTGCAGGTCCACTGGTTTGGATTTTTGCACATTTGCACATTTTGGGTTTTCTTATGAACTTGGGTTCTGAACATGGTCTGCAACCCACATCACATATGCATACAGTTTACCCGCACGAGATAACATGTTTGATTCTGAGGAGATGTCCTCTATATGAGTTCAGCTTTCTTTGCCTTGCAGCTTTCTGGGGATTTCATATAATAAAAAGGGCCGCGGCTGAAAGACAATCGCACATCAAAATATTTCTGATGCAATCTAATTCTCTACGTCTGACTCTTCTGTACTGTGAATTTTTTGGAGTAAAACAGAGAATGTGGTAAGTTTGTTCAACTTTTTCTGTTGTTCTCTGTTCCAGTTACGCAAAGTACAACAGAACTTCTATCCATCCACCTTCAGTTGTTGTGCAGATGTCGTTACACAAGGTCTGCATTGCTGTTAAAAAATGACAACATTATAAAGCACACACTGTGAGTAATACAATACTTCACTGTAAAAAAAATATATATACTAAGAAGACTTCATACTGCACAGATCTGTCCTATAGTTCACATCATGGGCTTGATTCCAATGCATACTGTATGCATGAATTGATCACCTTAAATGCAATGTAAGACACTTTGGATAAAAGCGTCTGCTAAATGCAGTATCAAATGCAAATGACATTCAGTAATGTCACCATCTTGAAAATAAATATGGTGATTTTTCATGTTCATTCCAATTTGGTGTAAAAATGTCTTGTCTACCTGACAGTCGGATCATAGATAAGCACAGGTGATATTACTTTGTTTAGATGTCACATTATAGAAGACTGCACTGCAATATGGGATGCAGTATTCTATGCAGTGTGCTTTGTTGCATATTGCACGTATCCGACAAATGTTATCCAGGTTTTCCGTTTATACAAAAAAATATGCCTTCTGTGCACAGGTAACATTTACTGCAGAAATGGTAATATATTGTGTCTTTGTCTCTGTAATAGAAATGCAGCTTGTAGGAAGAACACAAGCAAACTCTGAGCTGTGAACTATAGTCATGGGTCTCTCCTCAGATCTACCGTTGTCTCTCTGGCCCGCAGACTTTTGGGAATGCACACGTCTTTCATCACACCCTGTAATGACAAGCAACCATGTCGCCTGGCAAAAGATGGATGTTTTTCCATGAGGGTATGGGAGCGAGCTTCCGGAATTTGTTTCATTTTGCCCTCTCTCTGCTCTGTAATGGAGCAGGGCTTGTGTTCTGGCCCACGTGCTGTAATCTGTGTTCTGACAGAACCGGAGACGCGGCCCGTGGGAGGATGTTGTCTCAAGTTAATTGCTACTCGCTGATGAAAACCAACTTCTGCCACCCCTAATAGGCTGGAAAAATCTGTACGCTCATTATGATGAATATCCTTGGGTAGATGCACATTTCTGTCCATGCTGTCTTCTGACTTCAGCGTAATTAGCACCCAACCGGTCATGCTAGTGATGATCTGAGACCAGGAGTGTGTAGTGCTGTTGCTCCACAGAGAGCAGGTCATTATCAAAAGAATATCCAGAGGGTTAAACTGGGGAGAGCAAGCTATGGCGAAGGGGATTTTCTCTTTCGTCTTACCACTGTGCTTCTCAAATGAATCCTTTAAGTGTGAATCAGGTTTTGATTTTGCACTTTTCCCCCTATATCCATCTTAAATTGCCCCGGTTTCCAATCAGAGGATGCATCATTTCAACCAAACACTCAGTGTAGTCAAGCAGATTCGTTTACATTTATTAATAATGCAAGAAGCAAAATACAGTAACAAATACATAAATAATCAAGGCATGTTTGTTTCCCACAATGCTTTTCACTAAATGAACACAAATGAAGAATCATATCATTGTGGTTTATGCATTCCTAATATAAAATAGGCCTACATAGTCAGAAATAGCAATATATACAATCATTTATTTTTGAAGAATTTCTAACACATTTTAATAGGCTACAATGGAAAATGCCACACGGAAACTGACGTTTATGAGCGATGACGCACGAATCGATACGAGTCACGAGACAAGGAAGAAATAGGCAATGGGTCGATCAGAATCAATCAGTTAATTTAATAACACGTTCTTTAGGAAACTTAATGGACAAATAAAAAGCACTTAAAATCGTCATAATATTCACAATGTTTCTTGATTTTATCAGCAGCAAAATTTATTTTGAATACATTCTATATTGGCCAGCCGGGTCACGTGATGAAGGACATCATTCGTCTGAGCAGCAGCGCGTGCTGCTTAGTAGACGTTGTATTTTAAATCTTAGTTATTATATATATATATATATATATATATATATATATATATATATATATATATATATATATATATATATATATATAATTGTCACAGAACCTCAAAATCGCAGCATCATAAGTGGCCACGAGATCCACTCTCGAGTTCAAGAGGGCGTCACGTCTGAAGGGAGCCGTGTACACATCACTCATCCTGTCAGTATGTCATCTTTCAATCTTTTTGTCATCTGTTTGTAAATCGTTAAAAAATTATGGTTCAAACGGGGCAATTTTTAGGCATTGGTAAATATGTAAACCTCCTCGCTGCTGAATATTTAGCATTACAGCAAAATCATACCTATGAATAATATTTAGCTACTTGGGAATGTGAGTTGTTGTCTGTATAAGTGAATGTGATTAAATGCAGTGTTATCAGATTCCTCAACAATGACTTTCATGGGACGGTTCTCAAACATTCAACGTGAACAGTGGACGAATGACTCTTATGAGCTCTTCTTTGTAGTGATTCAAAAACATAAAGCGCAAATACATATTTGATGGTTTTATTGTAATAATTATGGCATTTAATAATTATGAGAGTGATCAAGCGCAAATCCAGGCAGCGCCCTGAGAGAGTGCCAGGCCCTGCTGATAATTATTACATAATTATTATTAGGGTTGGGTATGGAGAACCGGATCCATTTTAGAACCGGTTTCGAATTTCCAAGAACTGTGGATTTGATAAGACACGTGCAAGAAGACCCACCTGCTGTTTTCTGTGCTGCACTCACATCCAAAACGACGTGCACACAGAAAGCTGCCTCTCATATTGTATAACGCGATACTTAAATGAGTTCTCCTCCGTGTCTTCTTGCACTTGAACGGACAAATACACACAAAAATATGTCAAAATATCCTCATAAACACAGTCGGATATGTCTTATGTGAACGTAAACAGTTGACAAAGAAAAGGCATGTAACAGTATAGCCCAGGGCTATTCAATTAGCTTCATTCCAGGGCCGGATTATGGAAAAGTTGAGGTGGGCTGGTTTGGGGGTTTAGCTTATTTATTGAATAACAGTTTCAATAAATAAGTTAAAGTAACCCTAAAAAAGTATGGTATTTACTTGGAAATGTGGTACCCAACAGTATGCAGATAAAACCATAATAAATAAAAACTTGATCATTTACAGCTGTGTACAACTATTTTTCTTGGAACAAATAAATTAATTATACAAACTCGTAGCTGTTGTTGAGAAATAATAATTATTTTATTTATAATTGTTATGCTAAATGAAAATATTCTGACAGTGAGACTTGATAACCACAGGCTACTCACTCCCACTGTATAAAAAAATGCCTAAACACAAGTTAAAAACTATACGCACCTTTACAAAGAAACTTACATAATTTCATAACAAACATTAATTGTATATTCCTCTACCCACCTAATAAATCTAATGCAATATAAATCACTATATTTATTTATTTATTACTACATAGTATTCAATATAAATATTGCACATTTCTGCCCAACCCATGGTAAATTACTACAGTAGGCTACATTCATGGTAAATGTTTGTAAGGGTGATTAGGGGATTTAAAGTCTTCTAATTTCGTTCATGCCACAATGTTTCTCCTGCTTTCCTCATCAGTCTTGTTGGGAATGTTGAGGCTTTGTCATCCGATTTAATACTAGTTAAATCATCGAGTGATTTGTGGTTTGTAACAGAGAGGTTTCTGTCGAACTGAAACGCTTCCCACTGGTTGTCGCAACGCTGTTTAATAATAGTGTCCGGGACCGGGAGTAAACGCAACTATTTGTTGTTACTGTACTGACCGAGAAACCGCTTCAGATGATTCAGCGACGGAGCGGTCCGAATGAATCCGAATAGTTTTAGACCGTTACTGACCGGCCACTTTGACGCTCTCGCCGGCGGCGGTGTGAACGCACAGTTATGCAAGCGCGTTTAGAAAGAATCGAACCAAAAGAATGATTCATTCACGAATGATTAATAGCCTATCGCTGGTTCAGTCGACATAAATTCGGGACACATATAATAACTGCTGAAATATTCGCACGTAAAACGTTTCTCAGGTCAATCGGAGCGATATCAACTAAATTAGCCGCACCGCCAGGAAAAGAGGAGGAGGGAGGTTGGTGCCGTCAGGCCGGATGGAGATGATTGGCAGGCCGCCAATTGAATAGCCCGGGTATAGCCTATTGGATCCGTGCAGCTCTCAATGTGACAGCAGCCTAATATTCCTGCTGCAGTCTCTATTATAACATTAATCAAACGACAAAAGACAGAGAAAATTCACGCGCTGTTCTTGACTGAATAACTTTTGTAACTATATAGGCTATAGGCCTATTTTATTTATAAAGTACAGTGTTATTTTACATTTGATTACAGTTTATTATGTACATAAATACCTGAAAATCTTAAAACAATGTTTATTACAATCGTATCTCTGTCCAGTTGTATTTATTTGTCCTATTTTTTTAATCGTTCTTTTTTAATTAGCCTACTGTGTTTACTACTTGTCTTTAATGATGCCTGAAATTTATATTAGTTCGGCTAGTTGTTTTTGCTATGGGTTTTTTTAAACCATAGGCAAAAGTTCCTTGTGTTAGTGTTCTTAAGCCAGATGTTTATGGTATTCAGCTACAATGAAATGTTTTGTGATAAGACTTAGAATAAATGTGAATGATATCTAAGTTTTATTGGAATCAAAATTAGGAATCGATAAGCAGAATCAGAATTCGATACATAAAACCTAATTATCATATGCAATAATATGTAATATATGATAATATATTAGATTAATAAAATGTACACACACATAAGCTGTCCTTTTTGAAGTTTTTACTTGTGTTTGATGGTTTTAAATTTCTGTTATGTTTAGTGTGTAGTCTAGTCATTGCTAAAAGTCATTTTTTCTTGGTGAATGTTCACCATTCATTTGAAGTGTTTTTGGACAAGCACTGAGTAGTCGTCAGGTCGCACTTGTGATGAAATCAGTCGGAGTGCCTGGAAATTGCTAGACAATCATCTCAGCACACGCAATAGCAGTAACAAGCCTGGACTTCCGTAGGTGTCCATTTGATAATGGGCTGTGTTGAAAGATGGGATCCAGTTAAAGTTGAAGCAATATATCCTGGGCAAGAGCGTACAAGCTAAAATAATGAGACCATAACAAAAAACTCTGTCTCCGCTGGCTGAAGAGAAAAGCCCTCGGGCGTCTCTCCAAACGCTGGAGATGGTTTTCATGTGGCCTGTTCCGGGACACAAGAAGAACAAGGTCGTCTCTTTGAGCGTGTGTTGAGGATCCCGATTGGAATACTTGAACCGCTGAATGTCCTTCTTCTTCACCTTTCCCAAGTCTTCAAATGCATTGGCACGGAAGTTAGTCGTAACTCATTCAGCGCGCGGCAGCTGCAAAGGCATTGGTGCTGCTGCCAGGTTTGTCTCTAAGGACGCGGCATTATGACAAGGTTCTCCAGTTTCACATCGCACAGATTCTCCAGGGAGACACACCGCTCCTGTGGGAGTCACCTGATACAAACCCCTCTCTAAAGTGCTGGTTTATGTTCCAGAGAAAAGAGGCATCTGCTTTACTTAGATGCCTTTGCTTCAGAAGCGGAGTTGGGAATTAACTGTTGGGAAGGATGGGTTTATTATTGTGCCACTGCCTCCAGGCATGTAAAGGGTTTGTTTTTATTTTCAAGGCTCAGTCAAAGAGTGTATGCGATTTTCTATGGAAGAAAAGGTTTTTTTTCTCCTTACATAGACAATATTGAGAAATCCCTTCAGAATCTGGAGTTTTGTAGTGGCGTCTGGCTGAAATATCAGGATAGTATCAGGATTTCAGTTCATTATAGGGGATTATTAATCTGCACTTCTACATGCAAATGCATTCACATTTTTTGCATTGTCTCACAAGTTAAAAGTATAGCTTTTGCCTCTATTCTTTGCATTTTTCATTCCACTGCCTGTGCCTGCGAAATGCTGTGTGAATCACCCCTTGCACAGCAGAAACAGTCAGTATATATTTACATTCACTAATTTTCATCAATCTGATTGAATCAATCCGATTGTAGATTCTAGAAGTTCTGTTTAATTGGATCCTAAACTTTACAATCACTTTAATTTTGAATCAGGCTAACATTTTCGGCTTCAGGCGTTGACATGCTTAATGTTTCAAATCCAAAAGAAATTTCATTCGGATCGATTGAGGTGTTTTCATGAAGGCTAACCGATTTGGTTGCATGTAAAACGCAGGTTTCTGCCCTCTGGAATGATTTTACAGATAAAATGTTTTTATATTATTTTAGTGTGTGTGTGGGGGCGGGGGTTCTCTTTTCATTTACTTTTTCCTTATTGTGTTAGAAGAAGTGTTTTTTAGCAGTCTTTTACAAATAAGGCAATCTCATAATGTATTGCAGCAGTATTCTTGTATTCTTTCGATACAAAAATCTGTCATTTGCCTAGTATTCAAGATTCATGTTGGGAATCAAGAGCATATTTTTTAAGTAATATACTGTGTATGAATTTGAATGATTTCATGACATTCATTTCAATGATTAGGTCAAACATGTACATTATTCCACCGATGTGGATGAAATGATGTAATAAAATAGTCTGACAAAAAAGCCGGTGCCAGCACTGAATCTACAGCATTATGGCAAAAGAAATTATGGGCGAATTCCAATCGGAAGTGAGCATCCCTCACTCGGAACAGAGCCCTTGCGTATCATAATGTAGCCGTTTGGTGAAGGGAGCAATAAAAGACAACATAATTTCCTCATTATCTTCACCTGGAATGTTACACGACATTGCAGCATGGCATTCATCATCCCATTAGCTGTTCTTACAACAGGAATTTATCATTGCTGTTAATATAATTGTTGCAAATAAATATACATTTTATAATGACGTTTTTAAAATGTGTTATATGTGTGTGAGTGTGATCCCTCTCTGCTCTCAACTTGAAAACTTGCCGTCTCTTCTGCATGTAGTCACATTAACCTAACGTATCTAATATTACAAAAAATGTTACCTATGAAACTTGATTAAATGTCATATGAAATGATTGACAAAAATGTGTGTAATATATCAGACAGGGTTCCCACACCTTGGTTAACTTCAAATTCAAGGACTTTTCAAGGTCCAATACCCTTAAATTCAAGGATTTAATGTGGGGACACATCTCAAGTGAGAGCAAGGTTACATCGTGTTACCTTGTAAGCTACATTGTTACAGTTTTGCGCACGCGAACATCATGGCAACGTACAACGCAAAGTGCCTCACGCGGGAAACGCTTAACATAACGCGTAAATGCGCGTAACTAACGTAAATAAAGCAAGCTAGTATAGGCCACGAAGTGTTGGCGACATAACACATTAGCGGACCGGAGGGAATATGGAATTTTTTCCAGAAAACTTATTGCACAAAATCAAGCACTTTCAAGAACCTACATCTATGCATATTTATTTTCAAAAACTTTCCAGGGCCTTGACATTTCTTTTTTTCAGATCTTTTTGTTTCACAAACTTTCAAGGATTTCAAGGACTCGTGGGAACCGTGATCAGAAACCAAATAACTTATTCTGTTTATATAACTCAAACTCTCCCGCCACCTAGCTTTAAAATAAATCGTGATTTGCCACCCAGGGTCACATGACCATAAACAATAAAATCGCTTCCTTGAAGTGACTATCGTATGTACCCTTTGCTAATGGACTTGTGGAAGGGCACTTCATGAAGGGATTCAATTGTTTACTTCCGACTCGTCAAACATTTTCATCGGTCTTAGAGTAACCGGAAAAGTTAAATTTCTGATGATTCCCATCCCTATTCACAGCCTCCTGTTTTTTTCTTCTCTCTCTTTTCTTTTCCCTCCAGTTATTTCATCATGTTTCTATCAGGGCAGCAGTATAATGAGCACTTGTCTCTCGTTGCTGTCTCTGAAATCCCCAGTAAAATCAGTCATCCATCAGTCAACGCACGGCACTCACTACAAAACCTCCCATTAGCAACACAAAATATTTATGCTCTTACAAGTTAATCCAGAGCTCGTATAATCTCATAATAACTGTATCTGACGACTCTCCCAGTCATTTGTGTTTTGCACGTAGCCTATATGCGCTGCTTTCAAGGAGTGCTTTGCGTGTTCTGAGAATCCAGTTTAATCCTCGCTTCGGCGAGTCTCATAGGACACTTTCTCGCTTTCAGTGCATCTTGAGTCTGTTTGACCACAGAGTTTAGCTGGTGTGAATACAATCCGGTGTCATTCCCCTGGAGCCGTTCGGGATGTCAGTTCAAAAATGCATTGCATTATCTTGCATAATCTTAGTGAAATAGTCTTTCTTTATTTAAATAGCATATTTTATTTAATGTGATTTCTTTAACATTTGAGTCTTAAAATAGGGTGACCATACGTCCTCTTTTTCCCGGACATGTCCAGCCGGGATATCGGATCGCCCAAAATGTCCGGGATTCGGCTTTTGCTTTCTACCGTTGCCATTCATTACGTTTACATGCACACCTTTTGTTTCAATCGGACTGAAATCATTCTGATTGGTGAATCTGAATGTGGTGTTTACATGAACGCTAAACAATGATCGGTTGATATGCGTTTTAGCATTGCTAAGAAAATTCCTGTGTTTTCGTCTCGGTCGGGATCCGTGTGAAGCAGAATGCATGACCTGCAAAGCTGGCACGTACGTGTCAGTGTCAAATAATGTGTAATAATGTAAACATAATGAATGGCGACTGTAGAAAGCAAAAGCCGAATCCCGGACATTTTGGACGATCTCGAAATGTCCGGGAAAAAGAGGACGTATGGTCACCCTACTTAAAATCATTGGTTGCGTCCGAAATAGCATAGTCTCTATAGGTACTTCTTAAGAAAAAGTAATACCTAAGTAATTTACAAAAGTATACTCTATATAGAACATACTACCCTTTTAATATACTGTTTTTCACCTACTACTGTATATGGTAAAGAAGTATGCGTTTTCGGATGGCGTCATGGGCCTTAATGCATTAACATATGACTCACTCACTGAGTCATTAATTCAATAAAATCCAATTCGAAACCATGAGTCAGACTCAGCATGACTATTGACTGGTGCTGCATATGTAGTTAAAGACATTATTTGATGCTTTCTTAAAAATTGATTCCCATCCCTTCTGCTTGAGTTTTTCCTAGTAGTAGTACACTGATATTAATGAGGCAAAAATTACAGCGTGAAAAGAGTGTTTTGGAGCAAACAGTTGAACTCCCAGCCTTTGTTTCTTTCTGCTTTCTCTGTTATTTTAAGCTGACAGGGTGGAAAGTTAAGCTTTAGCTCAGAGGCTGATCAGAAATCAGCACGGCACCGCGAGTGGAGTGGTGCAGTCGCCACATTAAAAATGTATGTCTTCTAGCGCTAGGCCTCAATGAGACCAATTTAATTTTTCTGTGCTAATTCTCTTGGATTCTCTCCTCAAGCTTGATAAAATGGAGTACACACATTTTCACCTTGAAGATGTGAGGGTTTGCTGTGATGTCTTTGAAGTTTTCAGAGAAATACAAAGGTGTTTTCAGAATTGCACATTGCATGCCTGATTACAAGCTTTAATTCCCACAATATCTAAAGGTATCCCTGATGTCAACTGCTGGCTAAAGCAGAATAGAGTGAATGAATTATTAAAGCAGAAATTGATCAGTACTGATGCACATTTCTCACACAGAAACTTTCTAGTCTGACTTTGAGGAAGGTTTTTTGCTCATACTGTATGTGTATGAATGACTGTCTCGGAGGTTAATCCTGCGCACTACGCATTTTTTGTCTGCTTTTTGATGAATGGGCTCAAATTACTTTGGCAATTGCACATTTTCCATGTGCTGTCTTATTGCACAATGAGTGTGATTAAATCTTTGTAGTGTAAATTGTGTGAATTTCCAGGGACCTTTTAATATGATACTTTATATTAAACACCAAACATGTCCTGTAAACTCATATCATGGTTACAGAAAATAGTCCACAGGACTATGCACCAAATCCCAGTGTGTAATTATGGATGTTTACATCTCTGGGTGTGTGGAATGTTTTTGGAAAAGAAATGACATGTGGTTTGTTCTGTGGTAGATCACATGAACATGAAGTATGCAGACATGCATATTAAGTATGCAGGTGGCTTGCAAATGTTCTTGCTCTTGGAATTCTTGGGCTTTTTTAACCAAAGAGATACGACCACAACACATCACTTTCGCTTACACACTGCTCAAGTACTAATTAGTTTAGCTAAATGTAGTTCAGGATCGCAGCCTAAATAAAGAGCACAAGTCCGTCAGCTTGCATTTTAAATGAGTTTGTGTCTGTAAATGCGAGTGTCTTGCATCCTTTTAGCATAGATGATCAATGTGCAGATCAGATGTTTTTGAATGTCTAAATTATTATGGCTTTATATTCACATTATAAAGTGCATCATTTTATAGTGCATAACAGTCTGCTTGAACTTAAATAACCAATTTTCTCTCTGTTTTTATCCATTTCAGATGATTGGAGGGATTTTTCTGGTGCAGACGGATTCAGTTCGGTTCTCTGCAGCCTTGGGGCAAGTACCTATTCGCCAGGTTAGATCTGTCTATATAAACCACGTCTCATAAGCCACTGGCGTCTCACAGGCAGCAAATTACTTTTCTGTCACTCTACCGCTCACTCTTAGGCAGCCAAGGACGTTTTCTGAAGGCAAAAGAATGAGGTGAGGCTTTTCTTCAGTGAGGTTTGAGTGTAAGAACATTTCATTCGGTTCGTTTCACTGTTGCAAAGCCACAGAATATGTGCGGCGAGTTGCCAAGGACCATGTCCAGAATAAATGGTTGCTTAATAGTCTTGTCTTCGTGTTGCGTGTGGTCTCAGACGGTTTTAAAATCAGTTCGAGGTGGTCTTGGCTTTCTGTTAATGCGCCTTTGAGGGATCACATTTCCCAAGACATTTTATAATATTCACTTTTCGCCTAGCATGTTGGGTATTTCCTATTAATTTGATACATTTAACTGTATAAGCATGCTCTTTTGTGTTTTTAGCTTGTTAATGTACTACACTAATGTTGAATGCATTCAGATTTGACAACAAACTCATAGTAAAGGTCTTAATAAGAAAGATATAGGATAAATACTATTATTATTAACCCTTCAAAGCCTGACATGAAATATTCATTAAAAAATTTTTTTTTATGAAACAGTTTATTGAACCTTCCGGTAAGCCATAAAATCGGAATACTTGATTACAGAGAAGTTCTGCTGTTTCGAGTGCTGTAGGTAATTTGGTCAGTGGTACTAAACGGCAGGCTTTAGAGAAACGATCAACGATGGGGAGTATGGTGGTATGTCCTTGGGAGTTGGGTAGATCTGTAATGAAATCGATGGCAATATGAGACCAGGGGCGTTGAGGTGTTGGAAGTGGGTTTAGAAGACCAGATGGAAGTTGTCTGAGAGATTTGGAGGTGTTGCAGTTAGAGCAGTTTCTGAACATATTTGATGGTGTCGGAGAGCAGAGATGGCCACCAGAAACGATTTTGGAGCAGATGAATGGTGGCAGTAATTCCAGGATGACCGGAGTGTACTTGATCAAGGAGTCGAGGACGTAATTGATCTGGGACAAAGAAGAGGGTCGCTGGACATTCTGCGGGGGTTGAAACTTGTTGATTGGCTTGTTGAATTTCAGTGATGTCCCATTGTACAGGAGCTACCAGCAGGTTCTCATGAATGATGTTCTCCTGAGGGGAAACTTGGACGGTTTCTTCGGTTTGACGAGAGAGAGCGTCGGCTTTGATATTCTTGGTGCCTGGTCGATATGTTACCGTGAAGTTAAATCTTTAAATCTAAAGAACAGCGCCCACCGGGCTTGACGAGGATTTAGTCGTTTGGCTGATCGTAGGTACTCGAGGTTCTTGTGATCGGTGAGAATGACAAACGGTTGACTCGCTCCCTCCAACCAGTGGCGCCACTCCTCTAGAGCTAACTTCATGGCTAAAAGCTCTCTATTGCCCACGTCGTAGTTGCGTTCCGCCCCGCCGGAGAGAGTTTGCAGGAAAAGTATGCACAGGGGTACATCTTGGCTGGATTACCAGCCAGGCTGGATATTAATGGGAGCTGTTGTGAATCGGGTTTTCAGTTCATGGAATGCTTGATGTGCTTCTGTGGACCAGTTCAACCGAGTAGTGTGTCGTTTGGTCATGGCAGTTAAAGGGGCGGCAATGAGGCTGAAGTTTCTTATGAATCGCCTGTAAAAGTTTGCAAACCCTAGGAACCGTTGGAGTTCTTTGATGGTTTGGGGTAGTGGCCACTCCAGAACTCCCTTTACCTTCTTTTCATCCATGGCTACCCCCTCTTGACTAATGATGTATCCCAGGAAGGATATGCTTGTTTGATGGAACTCACATTTTTCCACTTTGGCATACAGTTGATACTACAAAAGGCGTTGTAAGACCAACCTGACCTGACGGATGTGCTCCTCCATAGAGTTTGAGTAAATCCTATTTGCATCGGTTCATGAGCAGTGGTTTCTTGAAAGTAGCGAGGTTGAGTGCGAGTGAATCGTCGAGAGCGGATGAGATTGTCAACCTGAATGGCAAGATCGATATATTCGTTCAGACTTTTACCTTCATCTCGGCAGGCTAACTCAGATTGAAGTTCCACCGTTAATCCCTTTCTGAAGAGGGTTTTTAATGTATCTTCCACCCAGTTAGTTTGAGCGGCGAGTGTGCGGAAGGTTAGTGCATATTCAGCCGCTGTTTTACTTCCCTGGGAGAGATGTAACAATTGTTCACCAGCACTTCCCTTCTCAGTGGAGTGTTCAAAAACATTACGAAACTGTTGGAGGAAATCATTGAATGATGTAAATGGAGACCCATCTGATCTCCAGACAGCAGTAGCCCACTCTAGCGCTCTTTCCGTGAGAAGTGAACAAACGAATGCAATTCGGCTGGAATCATCGGGGTAGAGAGAAGGCTGTTGATTGATGAAAAGGGTGCATTGAAGCAAAAAACCTTTGCTTTTTGTGGGTGTGCCATCAAATTTCTCAGGAAATGCTAGTCGAGGGTTAACTGGGTTACTCACGGTAGGTGGAGAAGCATCTTGAGGTTGCACAGGAGAGACGTTAGCCGCTAATGCCCGAAGATCTTGTAGTCCTTTGATAAGTTCCTCAGTAAGCGTTGTCAGATGGTTCAGCTGGTGATGATGCAACGCGAGTTGTGAGGCTTGGGCTGACAGCTCCGTAGACAATTGCATGACCGCTGCTGGATCGGTTGCTGGCGAAGTCTTCTGTAATGAAGCACCGGACTCAGTGGGATCCATTTGCAGCTTTTATTAAGAATAGTCGTACAGGCAGGGTCAATAACAGCAAACAGAGCAATGGAGAGAAAACAGAGAATATCCAGGAAACAGGAAGAGGTCAGGGCAGGCAGCAATAATCAGAGTCCAAAACACAATCCGAGTCAGGCCAGGCAGAGATACAATCAGGAAACGGGTAAACAGTCCAAAGTCAGAATCCAGAAAACAACACACGGGGAATAACGCTCAGTAGTGATGGCCGAGGCAAATCAAGACTTCGCAGAGATGCTGTATGTGGAAGTGGTTTATATGTGTGTGTGAATGAGGTGCAGGTGTGTTGCGCAATCAGTCCCAGGTAAGAGGCATGATGGGAATTTGAGTTCGTGAGAGAGTGGTTAATATTCCGGAGACGGATCCCTCTGGTGGTGCGGAGGAGGCGGTACGGGAACCGCCTCTGTAACAGAACCTTTAGACAAAATATTTTGTCTCTTCCTCTTGAAAGATTTAAAACCACATTAAAATATGTGTACAGGAATCGATAAGTGAAATAAAAATTGTCATTTTATGACAAGTATCCGATTCCTGACCTTAAGTATTGGAATCAACCAGAATTGGAATCATTTTCGATTCTCAATTCGTAAATCAATGAGATCTTTATAACAGTACAGCAGACTACTACTATAAAATGCATATAAATATCAGTTGTCACTCTATATCTGCCAACAATGTCTTAGTTAGATGATATTTAAATGCTTAGTTTTATGATCAAAGCTCTGAAGTTTACATTAAAGTCTGTACAATTCAAAGATGACTAAGAGATGAACAAATAAAAGTATGGAAAGTAAAGCCTAAAGTCCTGTCCGAATGTGCCATCTCAGTGATCCTTACCTCAGGTAATACTAATCCCATGCGAATAGACCCGCTGTAAATATGTACGTAAATATTTCATCATTTCCTGTTTAAAAGTAGTTTTCCGTGTTTTTTCAAGTATGGAGACCCTTGAAAAAGCATTCATTTGCATTCTAGACGCCGGGACAAGTCTGTGGCAAAACTTTTCCACACACCATTCAGATCAGAAAGACGATCAAAAGCACTTGTTAGAGGCACGAAACTTCTTTTAGCGTTGGATAAGTGCCTTTTACCAACACAATCCAATCTGAAGTTAAATCCAATTCTGTCGACTGAACATAACTGTTTTATAAATATAGGTTATGTGTTTGCTCACGTGAAATCAGGAAACAGTGTAATACGCACATGATGACAGGAGTGACGGCGATGCGCAAATCGAGTTACTCCTCCCACTTCTGCTAGTTTTACTGAGATATCTTATCCTGTACGAATTGGCCATTAATATTACAGACGTCCTCCGGTAAAATTACATTACTCCATCTACCCTTGTAAAGTTAATCCCGTCCGAATAGGGCTTAAGTTGCTTCAGTAAGTGTTCATCTTGAAATATTGCTAACAATATCAGTAAAGATTTCACAGCAAAAAGACACATGAACCACAAGCTGAAGGTGGACGTTTTTACAATGATACTAAAATGCCTTTTATGCCTTGCTTACATTGATCATGGAAATTTGCATATCATATATGATACAGTTTGATGTAAACAGCAGAAGAACTAAAAATAAATGTTTTTTTTTTAAGCCCGTGAAGAACATGCATTGCAGATCTGATATAGTGTGCGTAACAAACTTTAATGCACCAGGAAAGGTGCGTTATTAAATGAGAAGGAGACACCCATCAGTCGTGTGACAGTTCTGGTTCAGTCTGTCAGCAGAGATCTGTATCTGAGCCCAGAGGTTAAGTTGTCAACAACGATCTCTCTTTCCTGTGTGTGTCTGTAAAGGAAAGAAACCTGCCCGGCAAGACCTGGCTCCTCCGTGTCTCACGCTCTGCTCACAGGGAATTCTAGCAAACTCAGATTGTTATCAAATCCTGTCGGTCAGCCAGGATTCCCTTCACTGCCAGAGCGGAGAGAAGGGTGAGCCAGCGTGCCGACAGATCGCTTCCTTTCTATCTGTCCTGCTGTTTGATCTGCAGGAAGCATGGCAGCATTTCCCGACCCGTCACTGACGGTTTTAACATGTCGGGAGTTGCATAGCCACGGCAGGACACCATTAAGCGCTCGTTCCGGTGTTATTTGCACGACAAAAGGATCTGACGGCTGTTTTCTTGTCTGAGACAGTAAGGTACAAAGCAGCCCTGTTGGACTAATGCATCAGGGTTGTCACAAACGGCTCGTAGTAAAAAAGGGAAAACATCCCTTTCAAGTGCACTTACACCACCAGCTGTGATTCACTTGATCTGGAAACAGTCTGACTCTGAGAGAGTTGTTCACTTCCAACGGAATGAGATTAATGCAACACGTCTTTTTTACTCGACACTGCTCATAAACCCTGTTTCTTAATTACATTGCAGTTAGAATGTCCAGACCAGTCCCAGTTCCTGAAGGAGTTTCCCAGTGCCCCAAACAATTCACTAAAACATGTAAATATGTCCTGAATAACCTGTTAGGATCACTGATGTCAAATTAAGTTGTTTCTAGCTGTTGTTTCTGGTCTTGTTTGAGGTTCTATCGTTTAAAAATGTGCAATTATTCGTTTTTTTTTTTTTTATGTTTTGAAAGAAGTCTCTTTTGCCCACCAAGACTGCATTTATTTGATCAAAAATACAGTAAAAACTGTAATATTGTGAAATATTTGTACAATTTAAAATAACTGTTTTCTATTTGAATATATTTTCAAGCTGCAGTCCGTAACTTTTTTGGGTTAAAAATTATCCAAAATACATTTTTGAGCTAGTACATACCAGCCAGTGTTCAGAACTCTCTGCTTGCCTTAGCTCGATTCAAAACGGTAAGTTTGTAATAAAGTTGGTACTGGTGGATTTCCACGGGAAATTCGAGCATGTCTTTGCGTCATTACGTCACATCTGTGCACATAAAGAAGGAGTCTCGGCTAGTAGGCTATGAGTGTGAGGATGTTGGAGGTGGAGATTTATAGCCTTTTCTCACAGCACTTGATATAATTAAACTTATCAATTTAATTGAGGATCCAGAAAGGTTCAAACGACAATCACCAGTGACAACTGGAGATTCACCCGTTGTAAAATGTAAAAGACTTCGGACTTCGGAGTGGCTACAGAAAAAAAGAGACTGCAACCGGCCCATATATATATATATATATAAATATATATATAAATATCGGAAGGGCATTAAATGTAGTCACACAGTGCTGATGTTGTTAACATTAACAATTTAAAAACAAAGTATAATTTGCACGGTTTGAAGTGATATGATAAGCGATCGTTAGATTTAATCAGCGCGATTTACTGCTATGCTTTTTTTTTTTTCTTAGTCGATCAGAACAAAAGTGGATGTTACTTACTTGTTCAAATTACATTTTCCGGTGAAAACTCTTATGTTGGTCATACTTCCAAAAAGTAGAATCTGTGATTGCGGATGACAGGATCCACACCGGCGCGGCGACTGACAGCCGCACATTCTCCTCAAAACATTGGATTCATCCGCGCTGTGCCGAGCCGAGGCACAACCCACGTAAAGTTGATAATTCCGCGAATAACTGCAATTGCAGATTTCGAACAGAGATGGCGACAAAGAGGAAAAATTACGGACTGCAGCTTTAAAGAATAATTTATTCCTGTGATGCAAAGCTGAATTTTCAGCATCATGACTCCAGTCTAGAGAGTCATGATCCTTCAGAAATCATTTTTAATATGCTGATTTGCTGCTCAAGCTTAATATTATCAATGAAAATTTAAAACAGTTTTTGCTATTTCATATTTTTTGCAAACCAGGGTACTTTTCCGGGATTTTTTGATGCATAGAAAGTTCAAAAGAACAGCATTTATTTGAAATAGAAATCTTTTGTTACATTATACATGACTTTACTGTAACTTTTGATCAATTTATACATCCCTGCTGAATAAAAGTATTAATCTTTTTAAAAATTAAAAGTCTTATTGACCCCAAACTTTTAAACGGTGGTATACTTTCATTGTAAAACTGCAGTTTTGATCCGTTTTAGTGAATCAGTTTGTTCAGATGGTGTAATGCATTCAGTTGCAGACAACTAACAGACTTGGTTAACTAAATTCCTTAAATCTGTTTTGTAATTTTAGAATAAAGTTTCAGAGTAAACTTTTCAGAATTTTTCTTGTCACACTATTCGAGATTCATTCAAAAGATTCATTATAAATAGATAAATAAAGTGCATGACATAATAAATTATACACTATATAATCTGATCAAATAAATAATGACAGCAGAAGAAGGAATATTGTTCGACTAATTATCCGGCCTTTTTAAGTGCTCATGGGAATAGTGATTCATTCTGCTTTGATGTGGCACTAAAGATTTTATCAACTTTTGCTTAGTAAGTAAAACTGTTTTAGGGCATTTTTTCATCTTAGACTGGAGGTATTCAGTACAGAAAGTCAATATTTATAAGTCTACCCCTAAATTAAGTAGGTCACGCTGAATATGAAATACGAGATGAGTTTTGACTACAGTTGTGTGGTCTGTGTGTTGGGGAGTTGAGCAGTGCTAATCATGGCTAATGAAGCAATCACCTCGCCACAGGAGGCAACGGCCTCAAATCTATTATTCATAGCTCTCTCCCAAACCATTTCACGTGCGTCGAGCTGATTTGGGAGACTCTGCAGTGAAAGATTTCATTCTTGCACAAAACAAAGGAGCGAGAATAATCAGAGCGCCAGGAGTTCCAGCTGTTCTTTAAATCGGAGGATTATAGGGATGTTTATCCTTCAGTACATGTGAATATATGTGTCCTGCATTGATTTCCACCATTGCATTGTCATGGCAGTTTTTCATGAGACCTTCCCAGACTTCCTAGGTTGTCTATGCAAGTCTGTAAACTGATTTTTACATGAAGGACTTTATTTGCACGCTCCAGAGATCCTCTTTTCTGTTCGAAGACACATGAAATGAATGCTTATACGATGTTCTGGATACTGCCAAAAGAGTTGTACTGTAATGTCATGTGTCTAAGGGACTAATTCAAACTCTCTCTAATTCAATAGTCTCAAATATACTTTATAATCAAATAACAGTGTAATTTGAATGACCTCTTCTGTCGACGTGATGCCGGTGAATTGCAGAGCTGGTGCAAACATAGTCACATCGTTATGATCAGATGCTTTCTGAACGGCTGTCTTTTCACCACTGTCATTTTTGTTGGTTTATTTTGTTATTGAGAAGAAAGCATGCAGCACATATTTACATATTCATCTAAACGTCGCTCTCGGCGGCGTGGATGGAGTCGGGATTTTTGGTGCAAAGGCATTTCGAAATTCTTTTTACTTCTAGGCAACGAACGAAAAAATAACTTTGCCATGAGTATATTAGGGCACTGAATCACGTTCAGTCTCTCGTACTTTACATGTGCACAAGTGCGAGCATGAGCAATAAGTTGCTGGCTGCAGTTCACTTAACGGCCACTGGTGTTGCTAATAACAAGGGTTTCTGAATTCTGTATATAGCCCCTTTAAAGCTACACTGTGTGATATTTTCCCCCATCTAGCGGTGAAATTGTATATGACTACCCAGTGAATATTAGTTTATGTTCCTTGGCGTTTTAACTCCTACGGTGGCCGTATTATTCCAAGATTAACATGGCTTCCAGTTCGACTTCGCAAAAATTGCGCCTTTAAAACTATTCATCACCTGTGATCCGTCGCAGCACAGATTTATGTTACAAGGTAAACAATACTTTTTCACCATTGACGCGAGGAAAAGTAACGCAAGTTATACTAGAGGTCGTTCTGGCGTTATGCACAACCATGCTATGGTTAGACAAGCAACTATAAAACTTCGAATTTACACAAATAGGCTGAATTACCTGTCGAGAAGAAAGCAGGCAACTTTGGCGTCCGTTTTAAAATCTTTGCTCCTCATGAGCTCTTTCCATCTGGGAAAAGTTACTCCAATATTGACTTTGGTCTTGCTGATTTGCCTGTCGCGTTGACGTTTTAATTCTCTCTTTCGCTTCCTTGGCGACTCTGCTACATGTCCTCGAAAATAGGCGTGATCCTCCATCTTCAGCAATCTTTCAAATCTGCCGGCAGGCGCTAGTAATCTCCCCCTCGCATTCGTCACGGTGTCACTGAGTGTAAAACGCGAAAGGTGAAGCTTGAATTTCCAGGTATGTCCCTCTTTGGCGAATGTATTTTCAAGATGGAGGCGCAACATGGCTCCCGCCATTCGAGCAACTCGCTCGTATGTATTATAAATGGCAGATTTTACGCTTACGAGAATACTTTATTAGTTGGTGGAAGTAATTACACATGAATGAGCACATATACTTTTGATAGAACAAACTGTTTTTTGCTAAGAATCAACTTCTGCAACTGACATCAGACATTCATCCACCAAGAAAAGTAGTTTCACCTCAGAAAGGATCAATTAGACATTTTACAACGCAATTATTTTCTGTGCTAACGTTATGCCAGAAATGATTAAAGGTTGTAACTCCTCAAGCAAAGTGAAATTCTATTATTTTTAGGTCTGTATTAGAATCTGACCGTATCATTTGTTTCCTATTATCCATACAAACCTGAAAGTTGATAACAGTCCCAAATAAGCCATTGTATTGTACAATGAACAGTGACGCGATTGCTAACAGATGTGTGGTTAAGTCTCAGGTTTTCCATTGAGCGCTGGCTCTGATAAAGCAAGAGAAACAAGCTTGTGGAGTCTGAATGCATGTGTAAAGACACACGCCACGGATCTGCTTGATTCACGGCGATCTGGCGCAGCATCTGTTGCTTCAGCTGCGCGTTTAACTCGGGAGTGCAACGTTTCCCTTTCTTCATCCTTCAGCTTTTCTCCTCAGCATTCAGCGCTCTCTTTCTTTAGGCTGAGAGAACACAGCATGCCAACTTAAACACTGTTACAAGACCATGTCCGATTGGGAAGGAAATGTCAAATAAAAGCTGTGGAGCTTTCATTTAGCAATTAGACTGAAGTCGTCGTTGTCTTTTACTGAAGTACTATTCCAATTTTCTTCTATTTGAAACAATGTTTGACTAACAATTAAAATTAAGTAATTTTCTATAGAAATATAGAATATATATGTTTAATAGACAGTTAATATTCAATATTATGGATTTAACTGCACTAACACTATCGGAAAACGACAAAAATGTGAACTGAACTAATATTGCAGCATTGCTGCTGTTATTGAAATGAATTGAATCAACATTGAACTGAATTGAGCTGAATAATGACACTATTGTCGTCTGTAGAGCTGCTTTACTTCTAAAATCGAATTAGTGTCATATTGATGAACTTCACTACATTCAAATTTTCCTGCATATTAATATAAAGCTGCTTTGAAACGATCTGTATTGCATAAAGTGCTATATAAATAATAAGAAAGAGATTTTTGGTGAATCAGAACTTAAATCAGAGTCTGTTCCTCACACCAAGCATCATATGACTTCAGAAGATTTGAAGTATAGCCTACTACTATTATTACACTTTATGATACAAATGGTGCTTTTTTATCTTTGTACATGGAGCTTGACAGGAAGAAATCGTCTATGAGCTTTAGATGTATTAAAAACCTCAAACATCTCTTTTTGTGTTCAGGTCACACAGGTTTGCAATGAGATGAGGACGAGTAAATGATGACATCGCTTTACAGTAACTGTCCTTACGAGAATCAGGAGAAACAAAAAGGTTTTTATGTTCACCTGGATTAATATTAGCTGGTTATTCCAACACATGTCCTCTCTCTCTCTGTGTGTGTTTCTACTGTATGTCACTCTTTGTTTTCTCGTCCTCTTATAACCTTGTTTAAAAGGTTAACTCAATCACAGAGCTGCTCTGAATGGAGATCATCATGTGGTGCTCATGAGGTTCAATGGGTGGATGTTTTTAGCTTCAGTGGAGTTCAAAGGTTCAACCAGCACAAGAAACCTGCTCATAACAACAAGCACAAAGACCTTTTATGTGAAATGCCCTGAACCATGAATGTTACTGTGATCTAGTTCTGGATGATTTGTTGAATGTCCACAATATATTGCTGATGTAAAATCAAGCATCATTATGATGATTTTAACGCACTTTTAAGTTTCCTAAAGATCCGACAAGTTTCATGATTCTTCCTCATCTTGTGACTCGGGAGTTTTCGTACAGTTTCATAGAGTTTTAATAGCAAAACAGAGTTAAAGATTCATTTCATTTTATCTGGTCAAACAGTGTTCACTGTCGTATGCTCTGAAAGGGTTATGTGGCGTGATCTGACGTGAAGTGATGTAGTCGAGTAACAATGTCTGTAATGCAAAGGGCTGAAAATAGTTTTAGGGTCATGATGCTTGTCATCTCAGACGTTTGTGTTAATCTTTCTGACCTCGGACAAGCAGACAAGGTTATCCAATATGAGCTGAAATGAGCTGAGGGGCAGACTTAACCTTCCCGAGGGCAACGTGTCAGTCAAAATATACTTACTAAACAACTTAAAAGAATATTTCAGCAAAACAAAGAATCATTCTATCATCATTTAATCCCTTTCATGACATTTTCAAACCTGTATGACTTTTTGTCCATTGTGAAACACAGGAGAAGAATTTTTGACCTGTTGTTTTCCCATGTAGTGTCAGACAATCAATTAAAGGCACCATGCATCATTTTTTAAGTCATTTATCTGAGAAACGGACCCAAATGTTAGTTATTATTTATTGATAATCTTTCCCTTAGTGCAAACTCTCAAAAATTATTTCTGGTTGCATGCATATTCAAATCTGCTGTATGTTAAAGTGATTTAACAATTTGATATTTTGACCAGTAAATTCAAATAAAATTTACATTTTTAAGTATATTAACATAGAAATATATTCTAGAAATTATTTTAAATTGTAATATTTCATAATTTTTGATCCAGTAAATGCAGCTGTGGTAACAATAAGAAACAGTTTAAGAACAGTAGTGTATATAAACAACTTAAACAGAAAATAAATTGAGTTTCTTTTTGTTTTTAGCATACACTTCACTTGATTTTGTTGTTTTTGTCCATGAATAAGTCATAATATCATGTGTAATTTCACTTTGTAAGTAAAGGTGTTTAGTTTTGCCATGTTTAGATATTTTTTACAGTATAACAAGAAAAAAATGCTGTGCACAGCGCAAAAAAAACAACAACAACTAAGTGGCACTGTAGCGGACATTTGTATAAACTTCTACATTCGGTTTTGTCTTTCAGATCAACGACTGTCAACTTCATGCAACAGTTTGCAGAGAATCTTGCTGAGAAAATTGGTTAAAGTTGGTAAAACTGTTGAGATGTTTACAGCTATCTGAATAACATCACATCCGGTACAATGTCACAAACATTTGAAGCATAAAGTACTTGTTCTGCAGATAAGCAGGCATCTTTGGCCCATGACAAAAAACAACCACGTCAATATAATGTAGCTGAGCGAAGGCTCTTGTTTACTCCGGATTACAGTCGATACGCGACCAGCCCTCAAAGATCAGCATTAGAGCAGCGAGGCAGTCGGTCGGCACTTGTGATGTGGATAATGAGTGTGTAGAACACCAAACACGAGTGTGAGGGCCAGATAAAGGATGAATTATAGATACAGCGCTCCAGGGCAAAACACTGCTGCAGGGGGAGAGATGGAGAATCTGGAAGAGCGTTCCTGGATAATGAATCCCACAGGCCGCGTGCAGGCTGTATGGAGATCAGGCGAGAGAGGCAGGACTAGAAAGGGAATGTGACTTGTGGTATGTTGGAGAATTCCAAGGTAATTGCGGTCAAGTTTCTGTGACTAAGAAGAGGTGTTTCAGATCCTAGGTATTTCTTTTTCTGTCAAACTTTTTTGAAAATGCTTGTCGGTGTATTTCATTTTATTACACTGAATTCTGAGCAACCAATTAAAACTGAACTGGATTTTTTTTTTTTTTTTGGTCCAAAATTAGACTTTAGAAATGCATGCGTGTATCGGAAGACATTATTATTATTATGTATTGTGTTTTCATCAGTTAAAGGATTAGTTCATGTCAAAATGAAAATTCTGTAATCATTTACTCACCCTCAAGTTGTTTCAACCCTGTATGAGTTTCTTTCTTCTGCCGAACACAAAAGAAGATATTTTGAAGAATGTAGGTAACCACACATTTGATGGAAACAAAATACTATGGAAGTCAATAGGGTCCATCAACTGTTTGATTACCGACATTCTTCAAAATATCTTCTTTTGTGTTCGGCAGAAGAAAGAAACTCATACAGGGTTGAAACAACTTGAGGGTGAGTAAATGATGACAGAATTTTCATTTTGAAGTGAACTAATCCTTTAAGTAGCACAACCAATTTCAACTGTCTTTAGATAGTAAGAGCTTTTTCTTGAGTACCGACTCTAGAATTATTTCTTAAAGGGATATTTCACCGCTGGAAAGATGAATGTGTATTTAAATTGGGTCATTTATGTAGTAGAAATGTGAAATTATTTTAGAAGTTGGTGCCTTCTAGACTGAGAAAAGCCAGAAAATGTATTTTTGGCTCATGTGGATGAAAGACAACAACTCCCAGAATGCATTTGCTTCGCTGCAGTATCGGAAGAAATTATACAACTAGGCTACTAGTTGACTCGAAACTGAAGAGACGCCGTTTTATCGTGAGATCCCTAGCCTGGTTAAAACCAGACCATTCTCAGTAGTAACTGAGTTATGGTCTGGCAAAGCTTTATTAATATCTCATTTCCAAAGGGGCGTCACCAACGGACGTCGCTCAAATGCTTCTGGGCGCGATTGGATAGACCTAAAAACCAATCAAAGCGATCGTCATCGTGTAAAGCCATATGCTGCGTCCCAATTCGCCTAAGTTACACTACGCAATAAAAGTATGTATTCTTTTTGTGAAGAAAAGGTATTTACTTTTGAATGTGTAGCAAAAAAGTAGGCAAGCTTTGGGACATACTACTTCGTCATCTTTATCGGACGGATCTGTCGCGTGCATCCTGTCACGTAAACTGCCCTGTCAATCATCTTGTCACAGTTAAAATCCTCTATTAAATCTAATTTAATTTCCTACCGTTTCGGAGAGAAATGTAGCAGCACGTTCATCTGCCAGTGGGTCTTTCATGGAGACTGTCCTCATGTGTTTGCAATTTGAATATAATAATGCATTTAAAAGTTGGTGCGCTTCACCAACGGACGTCGCTCAAATGCCTCTGGGCGCAATTGGATAGACCTAAAACCAATCAGAGCGATCGTCGTCGTGTAAAGCCCGCCTCAACGTTTCTGATTGGTGCTTCGATTTGGACGGATTAGAAATCGGCTTGAATGGGCTCTTTGCCAGACTACTTGCAGAGCAAATCTAAATTTGCCGGAAGTTTGTCTGGGTTTTCCCAGGCTATGAGATCCCCCTATGGGTGGGTTGAAAACATCATCATCATCATTTGTTACATTTATATAGCGCTTTTTCTGAGACCTCAAAGCGCTTTACATAGATGGGGGAATCTCCTCAACCACCACCAATGTGCAGCATCCACTTGGATGATGCGACGGCAGCCATATTGCGCCAGAACGCCCACCACACACCAGCTTACTGGTGGACAGGAGACAGTGATGAAGCCAATCAGTATATGGGGATGATTAGGAGGCCATGATGGACAGAGGCCAAGGGGCAAATTTGGCTAGGATGCCGGGGTTACACCCCTACTCTTTTTCGAAGGACATCCTGGGATTTTTAATGACCACAGAGAGTCAGGACCTCGGTTTAACGTCTCATCCGAAGGACGGTGCTCTTTTGGCAGTATAGTGTCCCCGTCACTACACTGGGGTGTTAGGACCCACACAGACCACAGGGTGAGCACCCCCTGCTGGCCTCACTAACACCTCTTCCAGCAGCAACCTGGTTTTCTCAGGAGGTCTCCCATCCAGGTACTAACCAGGCTCAGCCCTGCTTAGCTTCAGTGGGCAACCAGTCTTGGGCTACAGGGTGATATGGCTGCTGGCGAGCAGTAGGCTCCTCCTACTGGCTGTAGTCTCTCGCCTCTGGACAAAAAAGCCCCCGATGACGATTTGACTAAATAACGATTTTTGCGTCATCTGAGGTTTTTTTCCAGACACACAATACAGAAATCTCTCATCTCAGGGGGACATGAGGGAGGGAAGCACGGTCATTCCAAAATACTACCGGGTTTCTACTGATACAAAGCTTAATGCTAATCAGTGAAGTATCCCTTTAAGGATGACGCCATCATGATTTAGTTCACTGGAGTGAGGGATGACTTTTTTTTTTCCAGTCAATAGTAATTTGCAACAGTACAAATGTTTTTTATAGACAAAAAAAAAAAAAAAAAGATTTTGTTTTTGAACAATTGTCATTGTATTTGAAACGCTCTCTTCTGCCTGAAACAGACCGTTTGCTCGTTGGATGTCAGTAGCTGAAGTTGTCTCTGGTTCTTGGCTCTCGTTCGAGGCAGTTTGAAGTGCCCTGAATCTTGCCTGCAGACATCTATCAGGCAGAAACAAATACAATCTCAAATCAAAACAACAAGCGGCGCGCTTTGAACCAAAACACACAAGCGTCCCTGTGCAGGTGCAACAGAAGGCAGGGAATCCATGGTGCCACGGGCAGAGACCTGGACCGCTTCCAACACACACCATTGTTTTACTGGGAACTGTTTTGATCTAGAATGACTGTAGACACTGAAGACTTAAACCAGATGACTATAAATCACACTGAGGAATATAATGGATAGATAGAATGATCGATAGATGGATGGAGATATATACAACAATAGATGGATAGTTAGATGCAACGAAAGATATAACGATACATAGATACAACGATGGATGATAGATAGATAGATGACAGATACTTAGAGCTAAAGCTAAAGGCTTAGTAAAGGAGGCGGTGGCGGGAACCGGCAAACGATCAATTTAACTTTTAATAAAATAAACACCAAAATGAAAGTAAAACGGCAGCCCCTTGAGGACAACTGACGCATTTAAACATAATAAAAACACAACATAAAGTCCAGGCCTGGTCCTCTCTCACCTTGCTGTCGTCACTCCTCCTTTTATCCGCCCGGATCTCCTCCGTGAGACTCGAGACCAGTGTGGCTCTCAGGGGACGCTCACTAGCACTCGCGCAACCACACAAAGATACAATGATGGATAGATTGATAGTTAGATGATAAATAGATATGCAGATGCATAGATACAACTATGGATACAATGAAAGATGGATTGATAGATGCAACAATAGATATGTAGCTAGATACTGCACATCCTGAGTTTGTCGAGTTTGACGTGTTCTTGGGTCAACATATTTTGTTGATCCTGGAACAACATTCCTGTCTGAAAATTTAGTCCTAACTCTATCCCTATCCCTAAACCTAAAATAAGTTCCCTAAAATCAGAGGGTGAATAACACTGATGTAGAAGCACTCATCCCTGATTGTAAGCCTAAACTTGGGATAAACTGTAAACTTTATCCTCAAATCTGATTGGTTGATTGGAATGTTGATCCAGGAACATGTTGTACTTGGTGAAATCAGGTTCGGTGATGGATACTACAGTAGATAGATGCACAATAGATATGTTTATACAAAGATAGATAATACAATGATAGATATAAAGCAACAGATATAGGCAGAAGAATAAATAGATCCAACGCTATATATCTAGATAGATAAATACAACAAAAGATATATAGATATGTAAATAGATGCATGCTCTGGTTTGCTAACACACACACACACAGTGTTATTGAGGTTTGTGTGAGATGAAATGCTGCAGTGTTTCCCGTTGCACACGTCCTGAGATGGTTCCGTCAGAGTGTGTGTGTGTGTGTGTAATGAGAGAATCTCATGGAGCTCTGCTCTGTGCAGATGTGTGTGAGCAGCAGTGATTTGAGCAGCTCAACTTGCACTTCAAAGGTGCGTCAGGGGATCCGGGTCTCAGCTCGTCTTCATACGCTCCAGAGCAGTGCGGCCATGTAAATTTCATGACCTGTCTTTCTCACACACAGTCTCTCCAATAGCATGACGGATATCAGCGGCCTGCCAGCTGTCAGCCGCTTCTGTCTATTTCGATTTCTCTCGTTCTTTACTTTTCTCATTCCTTCTGTATTTTGTCTCTGAAGGGCTTCAGTCAGTCAGCCTGCGAGCCGCCGAATTCCCTCCATCACATCGCACACTATTAGAGGTTTTAGGCACAAAGTGGTTGTGTTCTGGTTCCAGTTCTGCACCGGTGTGGTTTGATTTATTTGCGGTTAATGGAAGGTGAGATTCTCATCTTCATCCAACCTTTCACACTCATGCTTTCCATCTGTGAGCCATGAAATGAAGTTCATCTTCTGTAAACGGACTGTAATCATTTAGAGCACCAGGTCTACACACTCAAAAAAGTTGTAAGCCTTTTTTTTTTTTTTTTTTTTTTTATGAAATTTAATTAATAGTAAAAATTTCCATCAAATTGAATTGAATAATCCTTACGTATTTTAATTTAATAATTGATTAAGGATTAATCAATTCAACTTGATGGAATTTTACTATTAATTAAATTGCGTAAATCCCCCCCAAAAAAATGTGTACTGTAATGTTGCATTTTTTTTTTACTTTAGAACTTGTTTATATTAACCTAACAATTAAAGATATACTTCCAAAGCATTTATTAATCTTAATTAATGTTATTTCAACATTTACTGATGCAGTGTTATTTTAGTATCGAGATACTATTATAGTTTGCATTTTTATATTTTTATTTTTTAGATATTTTAGTGGGTTTATTATATTTCAATTAACAAGAAGGTGTTTTTTTTTATGTTTTTAGTTTTATTTAACTGTAAAAACCTTGCTAATACATTGTTAAAATCAAAAGTTGTATCTGGCGTTATTTAATGGACTAACAGTGAACTACTGAACAAAGTTGAATAAACACTGTAACAAATTAATTTCTAATTCATTAACTAACGTTAAAGGGATACTCCACTTTTTTTGGAAATAGGCTAATTTTACAACTCCCCCAGAGTTAAACAGTTGAGTTTTACCGTTTTCGAATCCATTCAGCCGATCTCCGGGTTTGGCGGTACCCCTTTTAGCATAGCTTAGCATAGATCATTGAATCGGACAAGACCATTAGCATCTCTCTCAAAAAAATGACCAAAGAGTTTGGATATTTTTCCTATTTAAAACTTGACTCTTCTGTAGTTACATTGTGTACTAAGACCAACGGAAAATGTAAAGTTGTGATTTTCTAGGCTGATATGGCTAGGAACTATACTCTCATTCCTGCGTAATAATCAAGAAACTTTGCTGCCGTATCATGAGTGCAGCAGGCGTAATGTTATGACGCAGCGCCTGAAAATAGGTCTAATAGGTTAGACAAACTTAGTCCCGGTCACGTTGGAAGTTACAGAGCATGGGGACTATTTTCAGGCGCTGTGACATATCATTACGCAACTTTTCATTTTCCGCCGGTCTTAGTACATGATGTAACTACAGAAGAGTCAAGTTTTAAATAGGAAAAATATCAAAACACTTTGGTCATTTTTTTTGAGAGAGATGCTAATGGTCCTGTCCGATTCAATGATCTATGCTAAGCTATGCTAAAAGTGGTACCGCCAGACCCGGAGTTCGGCTGAATGGATTCGAAAACGGTAAAACTCAACTGTTTAACTCTGGGGGAGCTGTAAAATGAGCCTATTTCCAAAAAAATTGGAGTATCCCTTTAACTGAAGTGACCAACAACATTTTTTATTTACACACTAAAAACAAGACTTGAAGTTCAGGTAAAACAATAGTAACTAGTTTAATTTATTTGAACCAGGTTGATTTCTAACTTAGAGAAAATTTCTCCTTGTTTTGCAGTTATCCTGGTATGGATGGCCGATTACATATGGCATCACAACGCTGTTTCCAGCAGGAAGAGCCGGAACGTGTGGAGTTTGGTCCAGTTCTCTGATCTCAGATCCAGACAAACACAAAGACTCCATTGATCGAAGCCAAAGTAAGAGTCTTAAGCCCGTAATTTTGAAAATCTGTCAATATATCTGAACGCAAGCAGCAGCTGGCCTTGAGCAAAACTGCGAGCATCTGCTGGCTTCCCCTCGTGAGATCCGGCATCAAACTTTCCGGATCGCCCCTTTGAACTCACATCCAGAGAGGTGTGCGCACGTCCTCTGTGCCGAATCAAAATCAGATCTGTTTTGACAGCGTTCTGGAATATTCACTTGAGAAATCAGTGTGCTGTTCCAGTTGAGATGATCACGTGACACGAGCGTCCTCAATCCCGCTGAGATATTCTGTTCCATCCAGTGTGTGTTTGTGCACATGTGTGAGTCTTATATTCTCTTCAGCTTGACATGGAGCCTTTAGCTTTTGTTTTCACAGAGCTATTATTTCATAGAAAACCAAACATATGCTACAAATGCAGAAAATGAGTGACATTAAAGGGATAATTCACCCAAAAATGAAAGTTTTGTCATCATTTACTTACCCTCGTGTTGTTCCAAACCTGTATGGATTTCTTCATGTGTTGAACACAAAAGAAGATATTTTGAAGAATGTTGGTAATCAATGGAAGTCAATGGCTACCGTCAACTGTCTGGTTACCAACATTCTTCAAAATATCTTCTTTTGTGTTCAACACATGAAGAAATTCATACATGTTTGGAACAACATGAGGGTGAGTAAAGGATGACACATTTTTTATTTTTGGGTGAACTATCCCTTTAAGAGATTATTTTTGTATGCATCAGAATGAATGCATGAGCCAGTTTGGTAAGATTTTAAGAATAGTGTCTAGAACCCACTTGTATATCTTTCTATAATCACTATAACATATGGAAGCTTGTTTCCGCCACTGAATAAAACATTTTAAAAGATAATTGCGACTTTTTATCTCACAATTGCGAGTTTACATCTCGCAATTCTGACTTTATTTCTCAGAATTGCGTCTTATAAAGTCAGAATTCTGACTTTTTTTCTCGCAATTGCGACTTTATATCACGCAATTCTGACTTTATATCTCAGAATTCTGACTTTATATCACGCAATTCTGACTTTATAACACATAATTGCGAGTTTATATCTCCCAATTCTGACATCTTTTCTCAGAATTGTGAGATAAAGTCCAATTCTAAGGGGGAAAAAAAGACAGACTTTTTTTTTTTTTTTTACCTTAGAATAGTTTATATCTCACAATTCTGACTTTATAACACGCAATTGCGACTTTATATCATGCAATTCTGACTTTATATCTCCCAATTGCGTGATATAAAGTCAGAATTCTGAGACATAAAGTCAGAATTGCGTGATATAAAGTCGCAATTGCGAGAAAAAAAGTCAGAATTCTGACTTTATAACACACAATTGTGACTTTATTTCACGCAATTCTGACTTTAAAACACGCAATTGCGACTTTATTTTACGCAATTCTGACTTTATATCTCGCAATTCTGAGAAATTAAGTCAGAATTGCGAGATGTAAACTCGCAACTGTGAGATAAAAAGTCGCAATTATCTTTTTTTTTTTTTTTTTTTGTGGCGGAAACAAGCTTCCATAATAACATGTTCTCAAGTGCTTTAAAAAAAAAGTGCTTTTATAAAACAATGTCACATGTTATTAATATGCACACACACACATACAATACTGGTCAAAAGTTTGGAATCATTAAGATTTTTGTCTCTTGAAAGAAGCTCACTATGGCTGCATTTATTTGATAAAAAAAATACAATAAAAACAGTCAAATGAAATATTATTACAATTTAAAATAGCTGTTTTCTTTCAAATGTAATTTATTCCTGTGATCAAAGCTGAATTTTCAGCATCATTACTCCACTCTTTAGTGTCACATGATCTTTCAGAAATCATAATATGCTGATTTCCTGCTTATTATTATCAATGTTGAAAACAGTTTTTGCTGCGGTGCCACCTTAAATATGCTGCCTGCTTTTTGACACATCTGTAGTAGTGCACATCCGATGCAGTCTTAGGCAATTCACTAGGCTTTGGAACAGAGCACCTATTAAGGGACCTTTTACTGTCTTTTATCTCGAGGCCCTTAAAAATCCATGATTATGTAATCTCTGTCCATGTTTACTGAAAACAGCGGCTGCAGTCTCTGAATCCTCCCCTACCGGTCGTTGTTTTATTAAAACAGAAGGACTTGCATCACTCACGTCAGACTTATAATACCATTAAAATCCTGTTTTAAGCTGCAAGTTACCGGCCAACTGGCGATCGTGTTTTATTTACTCACCGAAGGCATAGTTTTTACTCACTTTGGCATTGGCGAGTATTAACGTTGGACCCTGTGAACATTCAGGATTGCTGAGGTTTGATTGTGAGCCCAAAATGATTCCAAATGTTTGCTTTTATTGCACTTAAGAGACCCGCTGAAATGTCTGCGTAGGTTCACGTTTGATTTTTGGGATCGGGAATAACAGTCAGTCGCATGTCTGAAACGGGACACCCGCAAAACCCAAATCAAACTGTCAAACTTCTTCCAAACGTGCTTGGCAGTGAATTGACACTTTATGACGAACACATGGCAGGCGTTGAGGAGTATGATCTGTCTCATACAGCACAGACGCCTGTAGTTCCTGTAGATCCCCTGGTTCGGCCTTTCCAGTTTGTTTTGGACTGAATCTTTAGTTTTCTGTGAAGAAAGAAACATTGATGGTCAGATAGACAGCGGTTTTGTTTACATGCTGTTTTCAGTCATATGCATTTCAGCATTGGGCTTTGGAGTCCTTCGTTACTTTGTGTGATTTGACACAATTTCATAAACAACATGAGATATGCAGAAAGAAACCTTATCCTGTAGAATTCCTGTAGCTCTAACAGTAGAATACGGTGCTTGCAACACCAAGGTCATGGGTTTGATTCCCAGAGAACGCCTGAACTGATCAAATGTATACCATGAATGCAATGTGGATAAAAGCATCTGCCAAATGCATAAAGTAAATGTAAATGTTATCCACTACAATAACATGCACACACTATTGAGAATAATTACAAAACAACTCCAAATATCCAGATGCATTACAATAATGTGAATTTAGGGGTCTATATGTGTATAATTGCCATGAAAGTTATGTCAAACTGCAAAACAATCCAAATGCAAAACTTTTTTTTTTTATATAGTGGTGCAATTGCCTAGACGTGTTTCATTGTGAGATTCACCTGTTCATACAGCATTCAAAAAGTCTATTATTGAAGAACAAAGCAGTGGCAACCACACTGGGCCTGACAGAAAATCCACAACTTGTAAGCATTGTTAATCATTAACTTTTAAAGAGGTTTACATATAGAAGTCTAAAAAGGGATTTGATTGTGTCTATGTTGGAGGCTTAGTTTGTGCTGTGTTTATTGGCTTTAAAATTCTGTTAATACATTTCAGTGTTTGATTTTTTACTTCTATGGTGAATAATTTTGGTCCAGTCTAAAAGCAACTGGCCTGCAGCTTTAGTTCTTGCATTCAGTTGCACTATGTGAGATTATAGTCTATCTGTGGTTCGCCATTCAATTTCAGATGCATAAAGAACTACTAGTTTCTCTGAAACACTTTCCTTGAAGCAAATTATCACTGGGAAAATAACATACAGTCTGCAGAATGGGTGTAAATGCACCAAAACATGTCTCTTTCTGCTTCAGGTGTCACGTCCCGAGAAAGAGAATATAGATCCGTCCATCGTGCGTTTCAACAAAAGATCTTCTGTATCTCTTATTCCCTGTGTTTGTCTGTGAAATTTGATCCGAGATTGGCTGATATCCACAGACAGCTGAACTCTTACAGGGATTGTAGTTCTCCTCGCTGATCAAAGTCATAAAGTCCAATAAGATACTCAAGCTAAAGCTATGATTTCATCCAGAGTCCCACCGCAATCGGACTCCGTCTCTGTGTTAATTGTGAACATATGCAAAACCTGAAAGCCAAAAATGGAACAATAAAAGTATCACAATGCTGTTGTTTGTGCACTTTTAGAGGAATGTAAACTAAAGAAATCTGTGAAAATGTACTAAAACAGCAGAACATAGAAGAAAAAGTTCTGTCAGGCGCTTCATATATAGAACATTTTCTTCTTTGTTCTGCTGTTTTATACAGTACATTTTCACAGATTTTTTTTTTTTTTTTTAATATACAGAACCTTCCCATTATGGGATCATTTTAAAGATTTAGTTTGAATTAATTCATTACTTATTTTAATTAGATTTTCTTAATTAAACTGCTCATAAACATACTTTATCACTAGAAAAAAAAAGTAAGCAACCTGTTAAACATGAAAGTATTATGCAATAATGTCAGACATTTCGCCTTATTAGAACCTTTTTGGCATAAAGTGTTCTTTAAAATTGAGTCAAGAACCCTAGAGTTCTATATAGAACCCCAATGAACCTTCTGGTTGCCAGAACTTTACTGTAAAAAATGGCAGTAATATTTTAGGTTTTTCAAAATGAACTTATATTTTACTCACAGTAAAAAATGAATGTTTCATTAACTGAAATAATGTTAATATAGTAAAATAAACTCAGGAGGTAAAGAGAAAGTTCATCACAACATTCATCGCAAGTAGCTTTCCACAAGCTTAGATAGATAGATAGATAGATAGATAGATAGATAGATAGATAGATAGATAGATAGATAGATAGATAGATAGATAGATAGATAGATAGATAGATAGATAGATTGATTGATGATAGATAGATAGATAGATAGATAGATAGATAGATAGATTGAAGATAGATAGATAGATAGATTGAAGATAGATGATAGATAGATAGATAGATAGATAGATAGATAGATAGATAGATAGATAGATAGATAGATAGATAGATAGATAGATAGATAGATAGATGGATAGATAGGTAGATAGGTAGATGGATATATGGATGGATATATGGATGATGGATGGGTGGATAGATAGATAGATAGATAGATAGATAGATAGATAGATAGATAGATAGATAGATAGATAGATAGATAGATAGATAGATAGATAGATAGATAGATAGATAGATAGATAGATAGATAGATTATTTACCTCTCTAGTGAGAAATGTCATGTACCTTTTAAGTTGCTAAACTATTTTACTGATAAACCCGTCAGAGCAGCGCTGAAACACGTTTCTGTGGGAGTCTGTGTCTGTACTGTATGTGTGTGTGTGTTTGAGTGGAAGAGAGAGCAGCAGAAAGAGAGTATGTGCTTTCCGTACATAAAACGTAATTTTGTGGCCAAAAAAAAAAGTCGTGTTAGTTTGTTACTATATTTATTTGCTTGGGTCAGTGTCATTGTGGGTTTTGGTTCTTTTGCTGTCGTCGGCTGTAATGACCTTTGAAATAACTAAAATCGTTTGGCGAAGTGATATGGAACTGTAATGCGGTCGAGATCTGCCTGGATCTACTTCCCTGAAAATAATTGCACACCTTAGAACGTTCGTCAACCAATCAGATTCAAGCATTCAACAGCCCCGTAGTATAACTTCTTTGAAATGTTAATTGTAGAAATGTTACTCAAAAGTATGTCTGCAAAATGATCAAATAGAACGTTCCCTTAATGTTTGCATAACAAATTACAAATTTTAAACGTAAATGTAACTTATTGGTAACATTATCAAAACGTTCTTAGAACATATTTGTGTTAGCTGGGTAACAGGTTTTAATTTTTTCAGCCTGTGTTTGGAGGATGATCTCGATGTTCAGATGATCTCACAATTTCTGTCTTCAGGCCTTTCTGTGCTTGATATTTGTGTTTTATCAGTAGACGTGTATCTAGGTCAGCCGATGTTTTCAGTGCCGTTGGTCACAACTATCTAAAATCCAGCTGTTGTCCAATTTTAGATTTATTTCTTTTCGGTTTGTAAAGTTTTAACCTCTAAGCAAGTCATTTTATGGGTGATTCGGTTGGTTGTGTTGTTGCCCTGGGTGAAGGAGTTATAATAAATCTCTTTTGGTCTGAAGGCAGAAAATGTGAGGGCTTCAGCCCAGAAAGACATGATTGGTTATACTTGAAGTTTAATCTCGGCTTGGAAGAGACCGCCCCACTGTTTTGGGTAAACATCCCCAGAATTCAGATCTCCGCAGGGGGGGAATATGGGTTCACAACAGAGGTAAGACAAATTCTGAGAGGCATTTGGAGAAAACTAATGAGACGAGAGTCTGGGATCCTGCAGAGAGCCCAATATAATCAAAGAGGTGAAGCGAGTTCTTCGCATTGTGTTGAAGGGTTGTAATGAGCAGACGTGCCTGTGTTTACAGACGGCAAAAACAAACCCAAAGACTTTCCTGATTTATGGCACGGCACATACAGTAGCTGTTTTGTTTTCCAGATGAATTCTGTTTACTAAATTTCATCGGAGAGAACAAAGGCGATGATTAAAACCTCTCTTCCCATGACACTCATTATGTGCCAAATCTCTTAGTATGCCTTCAAATGTTAATACAGTAAGATGTGCTACATAAGCACTGCTAAAGTATAGCAGAATTTGACCAGTCAATCATATCCCGCCTAGTTTTACAACATTCTGTTAAACAAGTTTCAATATCCAGTTTATCCAACAACTTTATTTTTTTTTATTTTTTTTTTGTGAAGTCAAGGAACAAGAAAATGGCCCAGGGATGTACTCTAACTAGCACTAACTGGCATAAACCAGCTGGCCTTTGCAGCAAAGTCAAATTATTTGTCAGATGTGCAAAGGGGTTTAAAAAATAGTGCAGACAAACCTCTTAAATTCAGCATTTATATTTCTAAGTGCATGTTATTCATCTAATTGTGAAAAATTCATCTGTACATATTTCTGCAAACACTATTTTTTAATCCCAAAAATTGAAATAATGATAATAATATCTTCACACTTTTTGCATAATTTGACAACATTACAACTTGATTGGAAATCATTGCGAAAAATCCTCAGTATTTTTGTCTTATTTTCCAGTAAATATCATAACATAAAATAAGAAAAACTGATCAAAATGAAGTGTGGTTATGCCTAAAACAAGAAAACCCTTTCTCACAATCCCCTGCAAGCATTTTTGCCATGCCCATGTCTCAACATCCAATCAACAACCGATACACAGAACCAAGTCCCGCCCTAAATTTTTTTCTTTTTCGATAATCCGTTACACTTGTATGTACGTTACAATATGGAGGAAAATATCAGTCGCTACTTCTGTTTCAGTAGCTGTGTCTCCATTACCCTTCAAATTGCGCAATTTGAAAGTGCGAATTGAAAATACGGCCAATGGAAACGCGTCAGTTTCGCAAAAACTCCCATATATCGCAAAAAAAGCTTTTGGCTTCACATGAGGTGGTTTTTCAGGCAGGAATATTTCGCAAAACAACAATGGGAAAAGTTTTTTCGCATTTACAGGTCACCTGACGTACATAAGTCAATCTTTCTTTAAAGGAGAACTCCGGTCAATTTTAACATTGAGCTCATTTTTTTGTACATTTGGAGTGCTGTCAGTACAGAGAACAACGACAAAAATCGGTGTTGCCTACACCGTGTTATCCTCGTTTTAAAATTTGCACCCTGTTGACTTCAATGGGGCAATGTTTTAAACCTGCTTTTAGCCTCTTAACATCCTTGATGTGTCATTACAAGTGCACAGGTCATGTGAGTGATTCCTTCTGAGTGAACGCGGGTGAATCTGACTGCAGTAGATGTGAAAGAAATATATAAAAAATGATGTTTATTCAGCCAGCGCTCATACCTGTATTTACATCCTGTTTTCGGTCGAAGTCCACAGTAGTCGATTGTCGAGTTCACGCGCATATGTTTAGTACCTATGATCACGCGCGTGAACTCGACAATCGACTACTGTGGACTTCGACCGAAAACAGGATGTAAATACAGGTATGTGCGCTGGATAAACATCATTTTTATTCACCTGCGTTCACTCAGAAGGAAACACTCACATGACCTGTGCACTTGTAATGACACATCAAGGATGTTAAGAGGCTAAAAGCAGGTTTAAAACTTGCCCCATTGAAGTCAACAGGGTGCAAATTTTAAAAAGAGGATAACACGTTGCAGGCAACACCGATTTTTGTCTTTGTTCTCTGTACTGACAGCACTCCAAATGTACAAAAAAATGAGCTCAATGTTAAAATTGACCGGAGTTCTCCTTTAAAGATGGTGCGGTGTGTTAGGACAGAAGACGAGACAGGGTTTTTTATTAAACATTTATTAGACATTTAGAAAATATCGCAAAAGTTTTGCGCAAATCTGTAATGGAAACCAGGCTATTGTTAATATACTGTATTTTATTTACAGCTGTATTATGTACTTACATTTAATTTCATTTAGATTTATATTACATTTTTATGTCTTTGTATATGTCCTCAAGCCAAAAAGCAAGGTGTTTTTGAGTGTCTCACTTGTGTCTCTTTATCTTCTCTTCAGGGTGTCCTTGTTGATTTCATCTCCATTGTGTGTTGAACCTCCATTAGGATGTTGTGGGACGTTCCATGTATCTTCTCCGTGGCCTGACTGGGTGTTGACGAAATGGTCTGTTGTAAATAAATGATGAGCAGATCTGTTTACAGACACGTACAAAAGCTTGGAGACGTTCCCAGGGTGTTGGATACCCTGCCCCGCAGGCCTTCGCCATTCATTCAGAGGCTTTTCTGTGAACAGGTGAGAATCAGATTTAGACTTCCAAACAAGAACAGCAAACAATACTGAACTCTCAGGAGATGCGGAGCTCCTCAGAGATTGAACGTTTTCTGTACGACTGCTGATGTTGTAGCGTATAAACACTCGCTAGTTCATTTCATTTGTCTACTAAAAATGTCCAACTGTGGACATACATAATCATAGGAAGACTGATCTTTAATGAGCAAATGTAATTTCCAGCACAACTCAAATCATCATTTATTCGTGGTTGGACGTTGCATTTTAAATTTAACGTATTAATGTATTGTATTAGTTGGATTAAAATAATAATAAATAAAATAATAATATCTTTGCACCTTTTGCATAATATGACCAAATTTCAACACTGATTTAAAAAAGAAAAAGATTTTCTTATTTATAATTTTTATCTTGCTTTCCAGTATAATAATAAAAATAAAAAAAGTTTTCCTCCCATCTAATTTTTTTATATCACCATGTCTCTTTAGGGAATCTTGAGCATTTCTGGGAATCTGGGATTGTTTTGTTCAGATCGCAGTGGAAACCCATTTCAGAGATTTTAGATCTGACGGCCTGCCAGGAACACACACACACACACACACACACACACACACACACGCATACAATCAGATCATCTTTAGCATGAATTTTAGTTCTCAGGAAAGACAGGAAAACCTTTTCCTAATAGAGATAACCTGTTGGTTTGAGTCCTGAGAACACGTTTGAGTGAACTGCTGCACGCCCATCTTGATAATGACGTTATCTCTGTGCCGATTACCACTTTGTTCCTCACTACTGTTTCCTTCCATCCGTTGCGGGAGAAGTAGATGAACTTCCAGGCTTTTCCGGTCAGCATTCCTCCCCAGTATCCCCAATTTCTGGAACGTTTTGGATCTGGATCCTATCCATGCTGAAAATGAGCCTTAATATGAACCTTATTTCAGGGCAGTTTGCTGAAAGGCATCTTTGTTTGCTGAGAAAATGCAGAGTGTCATATTTCGTAAGTTAAATTTAGTCATTTTCCATCTAGGTGCCCATATTTACTTCACTTGTTCTTTGTTTTGCTCACTTTGCAATGAAACCTCTAAATTGAAGGTGAGGTTTCATGAAAACACACTTTCTTTGGCCACATTTACACCGTTCTGTGTGTAACAGTAAAGCACATATGAGATTATTTAGGGCATGTTCAAATCTGATGCATATCTGATATCTGGTCATCTGACTTAAATCTAAACACTTAAATCATGATTTTTCGTCATGGTTAAATGGCTCAGGCTCAGGTAATGTTAGTTAACGCATATATACATGCGTGTGAATGTCATGTGACAGCGATTCAGAGGCATTCACATCTCATTCATTCAATCGTTGGTGATGATCAGAGTTCAATTTATAATTTTATTATTGTATCAATTTATTATTATCTTATTGCTTAAATATGTTTTTATTATAATAAATGTTTATTTTAATATATATATATATAGTATTCTAGATTTATTATCAGAACTATTTATTTTAATTATATTAAAATGCAATTTATATATCATTATAATATACATTTATATATTTCTTTATTAAAATATATTTTTGTCTGTGTTTTTTTTTTTCTATATTTATCTATATATTTGTGACAAACAGCAGATCATTGTGATAAACGCAACATCATACATATATATACTGTATGATGTGAGGAATATTCCACAAGCAACTCCTATATCAACTTTTGATGGTTGTCAAAAAACTATTCTTTTACAATCTGTTTGTCTTACGAATTGCTCACATTGCATCAGCAAGGGTCAGATTTTCATTCTTAAACCGTGTATTAGTTAAATTCCCTGTAAAGTTACCAACCAACAACTCAATAACTTCTATATGTTTTGTCTTTACACCAAAGACAATCTTTAGTCCAATTTGATGCTTGATGAATGTTCATTTTGGCTTGCTTAAAAGTCGACAAAATGATGAGTGATCCAGTCATTTCGCAATCACTAAAAGACGAACGCTGGACTGAATCGTGTGAGATCAACCAGCAAGCGAGCGCCTTCCTCGTCGTCATTCGTTTACATTTTCTCTCGGTATACAGAGATCAAAGATATAGAACGGGGTCAAAGGTCAGGAGATGCCTGGAATCAGCGTTTGCACGGAAAATGTGCTCGGCCTCTTTCTCATCTAAAACTTCTTCCCACTGGCGCTCGCTCAACCTCTCAAATGCAGATCAGAGGAAACGAGTTTATGTCCTGCTTTGGCTGGAGAAATATGAAATGGTTTTTTTCGTTTTTCTCAGAATCGTTATGGGGAAATATTACAGCCAAAGGCAGCGAATAAATACAGCCGCGGCCGGGCTGATAACAGTCAGTTGGAGAGATGAAAAAAAAGCTGTTCATTAAATTATAAGAATTACTGGAGAGAATAAAATGACTAGTGAAATCAGTGAAACACAGAGGACATAGTGAGCTGCATTTTAAGACATCGAATGCATAATTCTAAGATGCATAATTCAAATGCATATTTCTATTTGACTGCTTGCCAGTGCCGAAGTCTGTTAAAACCTGTGCTTCTCTGAGGAGTTCTGTGTGTATGACAAATGGACAGCAATCATCTAGTTGCTGGCTTGTTTTATTTTTGCGAGCACCGTGCCCTATCAGAATGGTGTTCCTTATGGTAGTTTCATCACAATACTTGAGTGCTTCGAACATCCCTGAAACCGTTGGAGTGTGTGTTGTGCTACACGAGCGCTGTGTTTGATCCCTGACCATGACTTGAAGAGCATTGCGAGCAATGAGCCGTATTACAGATGGCCTGAAGGTGTGTGTTCAGAATGTGCATGTTTATACGTATGTGTGCATGCATGATTGCGAGCGTAAGCTTTCCTGCATTTATAGCCTGCGCGTATTCCCGTCTCTCACCTCGCATGCGTGATTCCAACAGATGGAATTGGTTTCATACAGCTGGCACGTCCCCAGGCCAAAGCAATTATGAATTATAAACAAGCTTTGCAGAAAACCACACACACATTTCCTCTTCATTCATTCTTTCTTCTCCTCTATTTTTCTGTCTTTCGATCACACACATGCAGATGATGTGTAAATTTAAACGAGCTCAGATCATTTCTTCAAACCGCCAGCTTTTGACAGAAATCACAAACCCAGAGGAAAATGTTATTGCTCAGTTGTTGCTCTTTCATTGCTTAGGAGACCTAATGAATGCTTCCATTATGCTTCGTTAAAGGATCGACTTCAGCTGAATTGATGTTTCATTCATTCATGCTTGTGAGAAAATACTGTAGGAGCCAAAGGAAAATAAAAACAGCGTGAAATAAAATACTGGCTACATCACAATAAGGCATTATGGGTCACACCTGAAAATGCATTGGCTAATATTTGCCAAAGAGTTTGATTATTCAAAATTATTTTTGATTATTTTTGGTCAGAATTTTAAGACACTCTTAAATTATCGTTAAACTAAAACCATACAAAAAAAAAAAAAAATCGTCACTTGAAATAAAATAAATGTGGACAGAAATAAAAAATAAAAAATAAAAAAAACTTTTACGAAGGAAAATAAACAAATAAATAAGAATTTTAGGCTAAAATTAGGCTATAAAAATAAAATAATTTCAAAGTATTAACAAAAACTACAAAAGTATATCAATGATACAAAAATAACACATGGCTCAGAATTCAAATTAGGCTGCCCAATTTCGATTGGCTGTTGGCTGCCGCTTTTATTGATGTCTCATTGTTTATTTTAAGCAATCAATTTCAACTTGATCAGTTCTGAAGTTTGATGTTTTTTAATTTATTTACTGTATAGCGCCCCCTAATGGTGGAGTTTGGCCGTTTTTGCAATGCATTCTCAGAATATCCTGGTGTCCAAGTTTCATTAGATTTGAACTTTGTGTTGAGATGATGTAGGCCATTTTGTGGCTTATATTTGTCAAAAAAATTCTTTTTTATAACTCTTTATCTCAGGAGAAACATCTGAAAGCTGTAATCTTCAGCAAACTCTGTGAATCTTGCTGTCTAGAAACAATTGAAACATTGATTAGATCTCATTTGTGTTTTCACTCTCACCCTGACAGAGAGAAAGAGAGAGAGAGAGAAAGAGATCAGAATGAGAAGAATTGATTGTTGGAGAAGTTCATGACCTCCTGACTGCGGCCCAGTGATTTACTGCGTGTCCTGGAGTTCATCGGCTGCGTTTGGCTCCAGTTCTACACGACTCCAGATCTTCATTCATCAGGGGAGCGCGGCCGGAGCGCGGCATGACGTTCCCGACATCCTCATCTCTCCCTTTCCTCTTTGTTCCCCATCTGCTGTGGCGTGAGTGCCAAGAGCCTGACATTTACAGAAACGCCCTGCATTTTACACCAGCTCTGATAGAACACACAGCGTTTGAGGAGCAGAGCTGGCCGAATCCATCGACACTGTGAATGCTTTACACCGTCAACTAATTCCAGGATCAAATCTTGTTGCACATGCATAAAGAGCATAAAGATCTGATTTGGGCCACTTTCTAATGTGGTTTTAAATGTGACGCAAATCTGATCATGTGTGCAACATCTAAAAACTCAAATCTGATTCTCCTCTTAATTCAAGATTTTTTGAGAGTGAGAGTGATTAATATTTTATGCAATATATGGTGTAACGACCCTTTGCGTTTAAAACGTTTTTTGTCCAGGTACACTTGCGCATAGTTTTTCAGGTAGCTTTGCAGGAAGGTTTCTTCAAGCATCTCGGAGACGTTCCCGCAGTTCTTCTGGATTTAGTCTGTCTCAGTTTTTTCTGTTTCTTCATGTAATCACAGACGGACTCGATGATGGTAAGATCAGATCATACCGGCTGTTGTCAGACTCCTTGTGCATACACAAATCTCACTGGATTATTACAATTAATGGCAAAAAGAATGTTTGGAAATGTAAACTGATATTTCCTACTGACACACTACAGCAAAAGATATAAATAACTGACTTAAAACCATTTTAAGGGGGGGATATTAACATGCCTAAGACTTTTGCACAGTACTGTATATGTACACTGTTTACCACCAAAACCATCCTGACAGGTCTAAAATATAAACACTGAGTGAATCAGGGTAAGACAAAAACGCTTTGGAAGAAGGATTGATGATGTGTTGACTCGTTATTTTAATTTTGTTCATTTTGAACAAAAAAAAAGTTGAATGGTGTACCTTTAATTCATGTAAACACAGTCCGTTAGAGTTCCAGACTTAAAAAGTGGCAAAGCAAATATTGTATTTTACATAGTTGAAAGACAAGAAACATTCATACACCCTTGAACACAAGTCATCCATTTTCTGGTGGACTAAATATTCTCAAAGTTGAATGCAAGAATGTATTTTTAATCTTCACTTCTTGGAAGGGTTCGCCGCTGAAGTTTGGCACCGTTATTTGCTTGCGTGAGCTCAAAGAGAGTGGAAGACTAACATGACATGTCAACATGTTCTTAATGTTTTCCATCAGTCAAGGCAAATGAGGAGATCGGTGGCTTTTGGGTGGACCGTACATTCAGCTCGATCCCGGACGGCTGTTGGAGATGGAGAGCGGGAGGGGACCGCGAGGTGACGATGATTAGCTTTGAGTGTTGAGTTTGGATGGAGCTCCCATTTTTCTCTTATTGCAATCCAAACGTGGACCTACAGCCATGTTCATGGTGTGAATAAATGCAGCGTCCGGACGGCCATCGGCCACCAGACACAGGCCCCTTTCACCTGCCCTGCGGGACGTGCCATCTTTCCGACAGACAGAAAATAAACAGCAGCCTTGCAGGCGTTGAGAGACGGACAAATGGCCCTCCAAATTGAAAAGCAATGAAATAAATGTTGGCGCCTGCAGCAGCTTGAGCTCATTTGGACCTGAGAGGGTTTTGATTCATGCCAGCACTTTGGCAATACATTAATATCGTGCTAGTATGCTTCAGATTACTGTATGCACCAGCGTCCTTGAAAGCATATCTGTATCAACCACGTACATTACATTTACATTTACAGACATTGCATTGAAAGTATATATTTTATTAGTTCATAAATGTAAATGCATTACAATTACATGTCAGTGTTAAGTATTATTTTTATACTGTTAACTTTGTATTAATATTTTGATTTGGCGTTTTTTAATTTGATTGTGAAAATATTAATTGTGTTTTGTGATTTTGTAATTTCTATTCGTTTTTTTTATTTATATCACTATTTAGGTTTAATATTTTAGGTTAGATTAGGTTGATATTTTCTTTCATTTTTAATGCTTTTGGCATTTTGTCATCGTTTCATGTAAAAAAAAAAATATTTCCAGTTATCAATTTTAGTGAGTCAGATTATTTAATTAATTTTCATTTGTTTGTTTTTCATCTAATATGTATTTTCTTTTAACATTTCTTTTTAGATTCATTTCCATTAACAAAACTTTTAATAGTTTGTTAACGACAATAACCCTGGGTCTAATAAACCTAATAAACGTACTCGGTTACTAACGTAACCTCTGTTCTCTCTAGAGAGGGAACGAGTATTGCGTAAGCTAGCTTACGCTGCGGGAAAGTCTCCTTTCACGAGATACTGAAGCCAAAAATTATCCTAATTTTTTAAACTTTGTCAACGCAGTGCGGCAGCCTGCAGACCTAGGGCAAGCGAGTCGCGTGCCCATTGGCTGCTCTGCGGCAACTGCAGCAGCCTATGGCTGAGCCTTGCGCGTGACGTCACGTCCAATGAGCGCGCTTGGCGCGCTTAGTGCGTCACAGCCCGTCATTAGGGGTGTGGCTTAGAGTATATAAGCAAGGAACAGAGGCTGCTTCGCTGGTTTCTGTCGCATGAAGCGAAAATGAGCTCGTGGCGAGAGCACGGCGGGTTACGCAATACTCGTTCCCTCTCTAGAGAGAACAGAGGTTACGTTAGTAACCGAGTACGTTCTCTTACGAGAGGTTCTCTCGTATTGCGTAAGCTAGCTTACGCTGCGGGAACACCTTTGTCAACGCCGTGCGCGCGCCCAGCATCCTGAATGAATCCCGTGGGAAGCCCAGGGAACGCGAAACGGAGCTGGGCGGCCAGATACCACAGTACACAAGCACATAATATGGGGCAGGGAGCGGCACAGCCGGTCCAACTAACACTTCCATACAGTGTAGCTCAACCAGTAGAGCTAAATCAGCAGCGTAGCCCGCGCACAGACAGTGGGCTGGCTTACGCGAGACTTAGACTGATAGCACTTTGGCCTGCAAAGCGGGAACATCCAGGTTGTAAAACCTAACAAATGTGGAGGGGGAGGCCCAGCCCGCCGCTGCACAAATGTCATGAATGGGAATCCCACTGGACCACGCCCACGATGAGGCCATGCCTCTGGTGGAGTGTGCCCGAATGCCCAAGGGGCACTGCAGGTTTTTAGATGCGTAAGCAGCTGCGATAGCATCGACTATCCATCTGGACAGAGTGTGCTTCGAGGCGGCGAGACCCTTGGTGCGCCCACCAAACGAAACAAAAAGCTGCTCTGAACGCCTGAAGGCGGCGGAGCGCGAAATATAGCTTCTCAGCGCCCTAACTGGGCAGAGGAGGTGACTATCTGCCTCGCAGCCAGTAATCGGCAGGGCTGAAAGGGAAATGACCTGCGCTCTGAAGGGAGTGCCCAAAATTTTTGGGACGTACCCATGCCTCGGTCTGAGAATAACTTTAGAGTCATTAGGTCCGAACTCGAGGCACGCAGCGTTAGTGGATAACGCGTGAAGGTCTCCCACACGTTTTACTGAAAACAGTGCTATCAGAAAAACGGTTTTGAGCGTGAGGTATTTCATATCCACAGTTTCTAAGGGTTCAAAGGGATGTGCTTTCAGTGCGTCTAAGACCAGTGAAGATCCCACATAGGAACCGAAGGGGGTCGCGGGGGGTTCATCCTCCTCGCTCCTCTAAGGAAGCGGATGACCAACTCGTTCCTTCCTAATGCGCGGCCCGGCTCTGACACAGAGAGCGCTGAAATGGCCGCGACATAGACTTTGAGCGTGGAGGGGGACCTGCCCGCGTCCAGTAGCTCTTGAAGGAAACACAATACTTGTGAGACCCCACATGTCTGTGGATTGAGCCCTTTGGTAGTGCACCATTTGTTAAACACAGACCATTTAGACGTGTAGAGCCGCCTCGTGGAGGGGGCTCTAGATTGTATGATCGTGTTCATCACCCCTTCTGGTAGATCAGCATGTAGTTGTTGAGGCTCCACGCATGCAGAGACCAGTGCTCTGGGTGGGGATGCCAAATCGAGCCGCGGGCTTGAGAGAGAAGGTCTCTCCGCACCGGAATCGGCCAGGGGGCTGAGTCTGCCAATTGTATGAGTTCCGGGAACCAAGCTTGGTTCTCCCAGAACGGGGCTATGAGGAGCACTGTGTGGCGCGCTTTCCTGACTCTCTCGATGACCTGAGGCAGCAGAGAGACTGGCGGAAACGCATATAGCGGGCCGCTGGGCCAAGACTGGGCCAGCGCGTCCTCGCTCTTTGAAAAGAACGCTGGGCAGTGTGCGTTGTCTATTGACGCAAAGAGGTCGACTTTCGCTCTGCCAAAGCGGCGCCACAGCGACTGGACTGTTTGAGGGTGTAGAGACCACTCCCCAGGGGGAACGTTGTCCCTGGACAGTCTGTCGGGGCCCTCGTTCAGATGGCCAGGCACATGCGATGCTCTCAGAGAGCGCAGAGAGTGCTGAGCCCATACGAGGAGGCGTTCCGTCAGGGCGCAGAGTTGCTTTGATCTGACACCGCCCTGGCGGTTCACATAGGCCACTACTGAAGTGTTGTCCGTGCGGACTAGAACATGGTGACCACGGAGGAAAGGGAGGAAGTGCATGAGCGCTTTCTCGACCGCGAGCATCTCTAGACAGTTTATGTGTAGGAGATTCTCCTGGTCTGACCAGTGGCCAAAGACCGGTCTGCCTTCGAAGAGCGCTCCCCAACCTAGGTTGGACGCATCTGTAGAGACAACTTTCCGGTGTGAGACCACTCCCATATTCACTCCCGTGTGATACCATTCGGCTGCTAGCCAGGGCTGCAGGGCTGAGACACAGACCTGAGTCACTCTGATTAGCGAGCCGCCGGTCGCCCAGGCTCGATGGGATACGCGCGTTCTCAGCCAGCGTTGAAGCGGGCGCATGCGCAGTAAACCCAACTGAAGCACTGCTGCAGCTGAGGCCATATGCCCCAGAATGCGCTGAAATGCCTTCAGGGGAACCCGGTTGCCTTCTTTGAAGGATGCAGCGAGGCGCTGGATGCGGCGCGCGCGCTGCTCCGCCAATCTGGCCGTCATCGCCACCGAGTCCAGTTCTATTCCGAGAAAGGAAATCGACTGCCGGGGCGAGAGCGAGCTCTTTGTCCAGTTGACCGCTAGACCCAAAACCTCCAGGTGGTCGAGTAGCGCTGTTCTGTGAGACACAAGTTCTGTCTCTGACTGCGCTAGAACGAGCCAATCGTCCAAGTAGTTCAGAATTCGCATTCCCTGACTCCTCAGGGGAGCGAGAGCCGTGTCCATGCATTTCGTAAATGTACGGGGTGCTAAAGACAGGCCGAACGGCAGGACTGTGTATTGATAAGCTCGACCGTCGAAGGCGAATCTCAAAAATGGCCTGTGACGGGGAGTTATCTGGATCTGGAAATAAGCGTCCTTCAGATCGAGAGAGATAAACCAGTCTCCTGGGCGAATTTGCGCGAGGATCTGTCTGGTTGTAATCATCCTGAACGGCCGTCTCATGAGGGCTTTGTTCAGATGTCTCAGATCTAAAATAGGTCTTAATGCTCCGTCCTTCTTGGGAACGAGGAAGTAACGGCTGTAAAAGCCTGACTCGCTCAGAGAAGGATGCACCTGTTCTATGGCCCCTTTTCGCAGCAGCTTTGTTATCTCTGCTTGAAGCAGATGTGCTGTTTCCAAACTCACTTTCGTTTCCGTCTGCGCTAGAAAGCGCGGAGGGCGACGAGCAAATTGGAGCGAATAACCGTGTCTTATGGTGTTGAGCACCCATTCTGACGCGCCCTGAATAGCCTCCCATGCTTTTGCATGCATAGCTAGGGGTCGAATGGTCTCTGGGTTCAGATCGCCGCGTTGCGCGGGATGGGGAACCTGTATCAGAGAAGACGGGGCGGCGCGCGCGCCGCCGATGCTCGGACACGAGGGCAGAAGAACAGGGCTGGCCGACTGTGCAGAATTTAGTAGCTCGATCTTGGACGATGGAGCGTGAACTGCTGTCAAACAACCCAGGCGCGAGGGCGGCGTGGGGATTATGGTGTCTGAAAGTGGGCGCGCGTGCTCGTGAGCTGGCGCGGGATATGCACTTATGACACGGCCAGTGTTTGGGGGCTTTATGAGGTTTGCAACCTGTCTGGCAGAGCGGGCAGTGGGCAGGTGTGAGCACAGGGCTGTGGGCACATTTCCTACACTTGATGCTCGAGCGGAAAGTTTCCGCTTTAAGAGATAGCGCTCTGGACGCGTTGCCATGGGAACCTGGTCTGTGTGAGGCAGTGAGCACACGGGAGTGGGCACTTTTTCTACACTTAAAACCCCTGCGGCTTGAGCCGTAGCAATTTGAGGTAACTGAGTGACAGAGCGAGCAGCGAGTAGTTGTGAGCACGGAAGTGTGGGCACTTTTACTACATTTAGTGCTCGAGCGGTGTGAGGCCGCTTTATGAGAGAGCGCTCTGGGCGCGTTACCATGGGGATTGCACTTGTGTGAAGCAGTGAGCACATGGGTGTGGGCACATTTTCTACACTTAAAGCACTTATACTCTTTTTGAGATTTATCTGGGTCGCCGTGAAAACGGCGTTTGTGTGCAGGCGAGCGAGTGTAATTACTGGCTCGTTGGCTGCGGTGTGTGCTGCTGCAGTAGCCTGAACATAGGGGACTGACAGAGCTGTGCGTTTTGATGGCGGTCCGGCCGTAGCGGGACTCAACCATCTTTTCCTCCTTGCGGATGCTAGGAGGACTTCGCGGGCTCGGGCTTCAACGCGATCTTGGACCGCGGGCCCCGTGGGGGCGGCGGTCTGTGACGGCTGGTCGAGCGCGACCTGGGGCGATTGCCCTGGCGCCGCTGCGAAGCGTTGGGGGGCCTGGAAGAGCGCTGGTTAGAGCTGCGCACAGGAGGCTGAGTTTGAGGGCGGCCTGTGGCTGAGCTCGAACGGCGGGGCAGGAAGAGGTCCATCGCCTGCGACGCCTTCTGTACCTCAGAGAACCGATCCACAATTCCGCTGACCGCAGGGCCAAAGAGGCCGGTGGGCGAGAGTGGTGCGTTCAGAAACACAGCGCGCTCTGACTCACTCATGTCCGCGAGCGTCAACCATAGATGTCTGTCGATGACGGTGAGCGCGGCCATGGATCTGCCGATGGCTTGAGCAGCGGTCTTGGTAGCGCGCAGCGCGAGATCCGTAGCGCTGCGGAGATCGGTAAAGGCAGACTGATCCGAGCCCTTCTCGTCCAGTTCACGGAGGAGGTCGGCTTGAAGGATCTGAAGAATAGCCATTGAGTGCAGGGCGGAAGCAGCCTGGCCGGAGGCGGCGAAAGCGCGGCCGGCGAGAGCTGAGGTGGTCCTGCAGGCTTTAGACGGCAGGGCAGACTTTGAGCGCCATCTAGCAGACGGCGGGCAAAGGTGCGTTGCCACAGCATCCTCAACGGCGGGGATGCCGTTATAGCCGTTCTCGGCGGCTCCGTCCACCTGGGAGAGAGCCGAGGAGACTGGCGAGCGGAGTCTGGTGGAGAACGGAGCGTTCCAGGACTTAGAGAGCTCGGCGTGGAGCTCAGGCAGGAAGGGTGCTGACCTAGAGGCAGGCGCAGGGCGGCGGCTAGGCAGAAAAAACCCGTCAAGGCGATTGGGCTCCGGCTCCTTAGGTGGAGACCAATCCAGTCCCATTCTCTCGACCGCTAAAGTGAGGAGGCGGAGAAGCTCTGCGTCAACACTAGCGCGGGTTCGAGAAGACTCCATAGTAGAGGGGGCGGAGCGGTGAGAGCCCGACCACTCCTCGCTGTCAGACGCGAGCAGAGAGCAGCTGTCAGCGGCATCATCTGCATCATCCCCCAGGGCGACGGCAGTGCGGGCAGTGGCCGGCCGCTGCGCGTCGGAGAAGGGTGGGGGGGAAGGAGAGAGCGAGGCTCGCGGGAGAGGTTCCGGCGAGCGCTCAGCTGTAGCGTCCAGTTCCGGCGGCCTTTGAGAGCGACGTTTTTTCTTTCGTGGCCCGGAAGAAGCGGCCGGAGAAGATGGAGTGTCTTCGAATTTAGCGAGTCGAGCCCGTAGGGTCGACATCGGTAAATCTTCACACTGTTCGCAGCCGCCCTCGGAGAGACCGCGAACAGCGTGGTCAAAACCCAGGCAGAGAGCGCACAGCACGTGGCGGTCTCCGTCGCTGAGCGAGGCTCTGCACGAGCCACAGGATGTGCGAGGCATTTGAAACAACGCCTCGCGCTCTTTTAGATGCAAGTGTGTCGCGGCGGACACACACACACACACAAAACAGAGCAGAAAAGGATATAAGGCCGGATGGCGCAGCAGGCAGGGAAGGCTGAAGGCGGCGAGCGGCCGGCGTCCTCAGGCTGAGATCCTCGGCGTGCTGGTCGCTGGATTCAACGGCGGCTTCCTCGGAGATCAGCGATGCGAAGAGCTTCGCTGAAGAGACAGAAATCAGCGAAGCAGCCTCTGTTCCTTGCTTATATACTCTAAGCCACACCCCTAATGACGGGCTGTGACGCACTAAGCGCGCCAAGCGCGCTCATTGGACGTGACGTCACGCGCAAGGCTCAGCCATAGGCTGCTGCAGTTGCCGCAGAGCAGCCAATGGGCACGCGACTCGCTTGCCCTAGGTCTGCAGGCTGCCGCACTGCGTTGACAAAGTTTAAAAAATTAGGATAATTTTTGGCTTCAGTATCTCGTGAAAGGAGACTTTCCCGCAGCGTAAGCTAGCTTACGCAATACGAGAGAACCTCTCGTAAGAGAACCTCAGTTCTCTTTAAATGTTGTTAAATTGCATGTGTTATTATTCTGGTAGGTAATTATAATGCCCACTTTAACTAGCCTGCTTATTTCTTGAAGTCCTCTGCATATATTCAGACTGACGCGGTTGCATTCTGCAAGAATCAAAGGTGTTTGCCATCAAACCTGGTGCAACAACATGCAGGCATTTTGAGTCTGGATGCGGATGTAATTTCAGAGAGAGTAAGATTTTCAGTTCTTCACGTAAAGCATCATATAGCTCACGAGCCATTCAATCTACTGTTATTATATTTGAATGGTTCTTAAATTGTTTTTCACTCATCTATTTGTGCTCCACAGATCAGGTTTGGAACGACGTGATGGTGAGTTATTGATTACATCATTTTCATATTTAAATGAACTATTCCTTTAACAGCAAACATGATTCTCGGCTGTGAACACAACTCTCCTTTAAATGCAGCAGTCCTGCACATCAAGCGTGTGTGTGTGTGTGTGTGTGTGTGTGTGTGTGTGTGTGTGTGTGTGTATGTGGGTGGGTGTGGTTCATGTTGTTGGTAAAGATGGTAATATCCATAATCCTTTTATAAATTTTTTGGTCTCCATGAGGAAAACAGCTTAAAAATCATATTAGTGATGTTTTTTGAAAATGTAAAAATGCAGAAAGTTTTTTGTGATGGGAAGGTTTAGGTGATAAATCATTTATGTCTATGGAATGTCCCCATAAAACATGAAATCCCAACGTGTGTGTGTTCACAAAGCACCAGGGTAAAACAGCACAGCATTTTTCCCTCCTGCATGCCTGAAAAAATGAGTAAGTGCCCTAATATCTGGCTTATTTGAAGTGCTGACAGAGGAACAAGCATTACAATCCGGCTTAATAAGCAATTTAGAGATTTGAGACGAGGCCATGATGAAATTGTAATGAAATCAGTCCAAATTTCTGACCGCATAATCTTCCTATTTATTCATTTTTCGGCAGTCAGCGCCACGGCGACGACAAACAAGCCTAATCCGCATGATTGACATCTCTGTCTAAATTGACTTTGAATTACAGAGAAAAATTCCGGGCAATTAATAAGCACATTTTTCGCCCTTTTGATGTTTGTGAGGAATGTACACCCTAAAAGACAAATATTTTAATACTTTGATAATGTGAAAATCTTCTCTGATGTTACCACCGTAATCTGGAACCTGTAATTCCAACATTCCACTCCAGATTGTCTAACAGCACCGGTTTACAGTTTTTTTCTTTTTTCTTTTTTAACAGTCGCTAGGACCCATTTCTCAATACTTAGGTTACTTTTGCAAAACTCTTCACACAGTTCTCCTTACCAGACTTAACTTGGCAAAGCAGTAAATTTCACATTAAAAATGCACTTAAACTACCAAAACACACTCAAATCAAGCTATTCTTCCATATAGCACAGTTGTCAACCAACAAACACACTCTGACCTTATTCAGTTTTGTATTATTAAAGGGTTAGTTCACCCAAAAATGTGACGCTTCAAAAAGTTCATAAAGAGATCGTAAAACTAATCCATATGAATTGAGCGGTTTAGTCCAAATTTTCTGAAGAGACTCGATCGTTTTATATGATGAACAGATTTAATTTAGGCTTTTATTTAGGGATTTAGGCACATTTAAACATTCATCAACTCACACATCAGTTGTAAACAGAAGCTCAAGCATGTTGATGAGGTTCATTCTCGTGTTACGCAGCAGGTTTGAGCTTCAGCGAGAACCAATGAGGTTCATTCTCGTGTTACGCAGCACGTTTGAGCTTCAGCGAGAACCAATGAGGTTCATTCTCATGTTACGCAGCACGTTTGAGCTTCAGCGAGATCCAATGAGGTTCATTCTCGTGTTACGCAGCACGTTTGAGCTTTAGCGAGAACCAATGAGGTTCATTCTCGTGTTACGCAGCGCGTTTGAGCTTCTGCGAGAACCAATGAGGTTCATTCTCGTGTTACGCAGCACGTTTGAGCTTTAGCGAGAACCAATGAGGTTCATTCTCGTGTTACGCAGCGCGTTTGAGCTTCTGCGAGAACCAATGAGGTTCATTCTCGTGTTACGCAGCACGTTTGAGCTTTAGCGAGAACCAATGAGGTTCATTCTTGTGTTACGCATCACGTTTGAGCGTCTGTGAGAACCAATGAGGTTCATTCTCGTGTTACGCAGCACGTTTGAGCTTCAGCGAGAACCAATGAGGTTCATTCTTGTGTTACGCAGCACGTTTGAGCGTCTGTGAGAACCAATGAGGTTCATTCTTGTGTTACGCAGCACGTTTGAGCTTCTGTGAGAACCAATGAGGTTCATTCTTGTGTTACGCATCACGTTTGAGCGTCTGTGAGAACCAATGAGGTTCATTCTCGTGTTACGCAGCACGTTTGAGCTTCAGCGAGAACCAATGAGGTTCATTCTTGTGTTACGCAGCACGTTTGAGCGTCTGTGAGAACCAATGAGGTTCATTCTTGTGTTACGCAGCACGTTTGAGCTTCAGCGAGAACCAATGAGGTTCATTCTCGTGTTATGCAGCGCGTTTGAGCTTTAGCGAGAACCAATGAGGTTCATTCTCGTGTTACGCAGCGCGTTTGAGCTTTAGCGAGAACCAATGAGGTTCATTCTCGTGTTACGCAGCGCGTTTGAGCTTTAGCGAGAACCAATGAGGTTCATTCTCGTGTTACGCAGCACGTTTGAGCCTCTGCGAGAACCAATGAGGTTCATTCTCGTGTTACGCAGCACGTTTGAGCCTCTGCGAGAACCAATGAGGTTCATTCTCGTGTTACGCAGCGCGTTTGAGCTTCTGCGAGAACCAATGAGGTTCATTCTCATGTTACGCAGCACGTTTGAGCTTTAGCGAGAACCAATGAGGTTCATTCTCGTGTTACGCAGCACGTTTGAGCGTCTGTGAGAACCAATGAGGTTCATTCTTGTGTTACGTTACGTGAGCTTCAGCGAGAACCAATGAGGTTCATTCTCGCGTGTCAAGCAGGTTCGGTTGAGCTTCTGTTTATGTTCGCTGATCAGTGTTTATATGTGAATAAAAGCCTAAATGAAATCTGTTCATCATACAAAGCGATCGAGTCTCTTCAGATAATTTGGACTAAACCACTCAATTCATATGGATTAATTTTATGATCTCTTTATGAACTTTTTGAAGCGTTAAAGTGGTAGTTGCGTAGCTGTCTATGGATTTTTGTTCCGAAGATGAACGAAAGTCTTTGGAATAGGTTTGGAAAGTCATGAGGGTGAGAGGGAATTTTACATTTTTGGGTGAACTAACCCTTCAAGTGTTTGAAAAAGTAATGTAAATATGTGTAAATACCTGTAGGTATAGTTTTGGCTGTGTTTGTGTCTAAATGAGATGAGAATTCATGAAATTTGAAAGAAGAAGTAACTGAATGCATTATGTGCCAAAGCAATGATAAAAGCTGTTGTGCTCACTGTGTGAAGAGTTTTTTTAAAAAGTGACCCAAGTATTGAAGGTCTTAGTGACTGTAGAAAACTGTAAAGCGAGTCTCCTGGAGGAATGCAGAGTGACTGCAGGCTGATATTTTATTCTGAAAGGACTGGAGCTGTCAGTCATCTGCAGCTGGAGGCTGTTTGATGAAGAGAGTGATCGTGGCCGCGGGATAAACCGGTCGACACAAGGCAAACAGCACAACGATGAGCTCATCAAAGCTGAAGAGAGGCAGGAGATGTCCAGAAATGTGACTATTCATGGACATCTGCTGCTGCACTTCAGTGGCTCATGGTTGAGATCTGTCTGTCAGCATTCTCATTCATCCGCATGGCATTTGCTGGTTCATGCATCACTTAAAGTATACCATTTGAATGCTGCTATCTTTGCTCGTGGGTGCTTAGTTTCGGACACCATGTGTTTGAGCCAAACACCTTTAAGTGACAAATTGTGCATGTGTCCAAATATTTATTTGATTGTTTGTTCGTTTGCCTGTATATTTATTTAAAGATTTATTTAGATGTATTTATCTACTATTTATTTATATATAAAAATAAAAGATGATCAAAAATACATTTTTAAAAATATTAATTTATTTAAAATTTTCAATTATTGTTTTTAAATGTAGTTATTTAAAAACAGGCCAATTCATTGGGCCATTTTTTTTTTTTTTTTTAAGTATTGCATTTTTGTAAAATCTTGTTTTATAAAATATTTTTGTTTTTAGGGCTGAATAGAGCTTTACAAAATATCATCACTTCCTACATTTTTTTTTAAAAACAATCAAAAATTGTGTGTGTATATAAATATATATATGTGTGTGTGTGTGTGTGTGTGTGTATTTGTGTGTGTTTTTAAATTTAGTCATTTAAAATCACTAATTTGTTCAAAAAATATTTAAAATTAAAGATGTATACATCAAATTAATCTTGTTTTGTTTTCTTTAGGGGTTGTTTAGGGTTGAGCTTCAGCAGATATCATCACCTCCATATAAAAATCATCAGATGTCCTCACTAATACCAGTATACTAAAAGTGTGTATGTGTGTGTGTGCGCGTGTGTGTGTGTGTGTGTGTGTGTGTGTGTGTGTGTGTGTGTGTGTGTGTGTGTGTGTGTGTGTGTGTGTGTGTGTGTGTGTGTGTGTGTGTGTGTGTGTGTGACCTTGTCAAGAGTATGTGTCAACGCAGTGCCCTCCTGACCTGACTGCAGCAGAAGACACACAGTGTGTTTCATTATATTTGCTTTTCATCAGGGGTCTCAAACCCAAAAGGCTAGATGCATGCTGAAGAATTAATGGGGTCATCTGAGATCATCAGTGTTTTAATTGAACTTTAATCCTGTTCCACTTTAATTCCCAAAACTCCCACATACCTGGCTTATTGAAGCGCCGATCCACGTCCCTCAGAGGAGCCGGTTTACATCTGACCTCTGGGTCTCATTCAGTTCTCATACTGAGAAATGATTAAAGAGAACAAATTAATGCGGTTTTATCAAATTTGAAAATGAACCGTCAATCAGCTCACTTCAATAACTATAACTTAAGCTCTTTATTTCCATCCTGTTCATTTTCATGTCCTTAAGTTACAATTAATTCAGTTGAATTATGTTTCAATCAATTTCAAAACAAGTACAATTATTTTTAAAAGCCCTAAAGTCTTACAGATAAAAGAAAAAAGGAACAGAAATTATTCAGTAGGTTTTTTTCTTGTTAAATCTTTTTTTTTTTTTTTTGCAGATGAACATGTGAAGCGAATTAAACTCTGTTCGTTCACTGTAATGCGCAACATGTAGAGCCTGTACAGTGAAGTGAAGCCAAAGTGAAGCTCTGCCTCCATCTGTTGCTATAGGGATTTCCCATGAGCACTTGAACTAAACTCACTGAGGCGATGCTGACCCCTGCTGGCGACTGAACTCAGAGATCCTGTAGGTAGGTAGGTAGGTAGGTAGGTAGGTAGGTAGGTAGGTAGGTAGGTAGGTAGGTAGGTAGGTAGGTAGGTAGGTAGATAGATAGATAGATAGATAGATAGATAGATAGATAGATAGATAGATAGATAGATAGATAGATAGATAGGAATTCCACACACAGGTATTACAGTAGCGATTGGTTCTTGTGAGCAGCAGCTGTCTGTTGTTCCCCATGGTGAGTTGATTGATTAGCTGAGTTTGTCTCCACCGGGGTTCCGTATCTTCATCTGCTCCAACGGAACCGTCTCTTCCCGCATCCCTGTTTCTCTCGATTACAGCCGCTGGTGTCCCGGGAATGTCCAGCATCACTCGCAGCGGCTGCTTTTATCTGATCCGCCCGCTGTTGCGCGTATCCTACAGGCAGATCTCATCATCTGATGGGCTGTTCAATCTGTCTGTGTTGAAGCACAGCTGAGGGCCTGCGGTGATCCAGACCGCTCAGGGGAACCTGTCTAGAACATAACTGTATTTGTGTTCTGCTACGTCTCAAAGAAACACTGAAATCCTCAGTAGGGACGTGAGAGGATTATTGTATGCACATCAAAATGCTCTTAAAGGCACAGTAAGCGAATTAAGATTTCTGAGAATCATTGTTGAACACTGATGTTTGAAATCAATCCAAATAATGTCTCTTTATCACGATATTTTTTATATTATTTGTGAAAAATAAAGCGAGGATGACGAACAAACGACAAGGAAGAATAAAACATAATCATACAGTACACAAGTGTATATACAAGCAAGAGTTTGTTGTTAGTCGCCACTCTCCAGCTGCACACACTCCAAACCAATAACTCACGTATGGAGCAACACAACCTCACTCATGATGTGTCCATTTTCAGGCCTTCCCACTTAGGTCTCTCCAGCGCTGCAAAGATTTTCTATTAACTCTGGTCCTGAAACTCTTGTCTGATCATAACCCTTCTTTTTCCAGTGATATTCTTCTGACCTTTTATCTTTTGTAATGTCTCTCAGCCATCTCTCTTTCTACACTCTTTCTTCAAATCTCCCTCTTGCTCACTCACTCTCTCTTGTCCCCCATCATGAGTGGACATGCCCCTACTGCTGATTGGCTCACTCACTATCCCCCATCGTGAGTGGACACGCCCCCTACTGCTGATTGGCTTACTCTCTCTCCTCCCTCATCGTGAGCGGATACGCCCCCTACTGCTGATTAGGCTTGTTCGACTTCATGCAGCTCTGCGCAGACCGATCGGCGGCTGACTTGAAGCAGTGCATGCCGGTTAGAAATTTTGTCCGACTTGATACAGCGCCGACGCCACGTGACTGTGACGTATGCCATCAAAGTACCGCGCGAGCAATTCGAGAGTAGCCGGAGAACTCAGCCAGCGCAGCTTCTCAAGAGCGGCTGCACTGGGCTGCAGGAGCTCTGATGACGACACTGCTGTTCCACGATTGGCCGGATTCACCGCATGACAACGATCACGTGTGTTTCGTGTTTATTTCGAACACCTTTAGTTCCTCTAAAGCTCTCAAATCAGTTTATTATAACAGTGAAAACTCTTTTCATGTCGTTGTCATGTTATATTGTGTCATGTTTATCAAATTAAAACTGCTTAAAAAACGTAGACTCTACTTCATTGATAGTAGCTTATGTTGAACTTTATTCTTGTTCAACAGACGCTGTATAAAGCTGTACATAAAGTATTGAATGAAAATGTCTCTGAAACATCTGTGTATTATTTGGCAAATATTTGACTTCAGCTGTGGTAAAGTATGCAAACACCACGTGAGCGGACAGAGCGGTCACTACGGGAACCAGAAAGTGTCCGACTTCACATCTCCGTTTGCAGCTCCTCCCCGCCTGCACGCGGCTACTCTCGCCGATCGGTTACATCCAGCCGCAGCCGATGTCGAACACACCTATTGTCTCACTCTCTCCTCCCCCATCTTGAGTGGACACGCCCCCTACTTCTGACTGGCTCACGCTCTCTTCCCCCATCTTGAGTGGACACGCCCCCTACTTCTGACTGGCTCACTCTCTCCTCCCCCATCATGAGTGGACACACCCCCTACTGCTGATTGGCTTACTCTCTCTCCTCCACACCCCCTACTCCTGATTGTCTCACTCTCTCCTCCCTCATCATGAGCAGATACACCCCCTGCTGCTGATTGTCTCACTCTCTCCTCCCCCATCATGAGTGGACACGCCCCCTACTGCTGATTGTCTTACTCTCTCCTCCCCCATCATGAGCAGATACACCCCCTGCTGCTGATTGTCTCACTCTCTCCTCCCCCATCATGAGTGGACACGCCTCCTACTGCTGATTGGCTTACTCTCTTCTCCCTCATCATGAGCAGATACGCCCCCTACTGCTGATTGTCTCACTCTCTCTCCTCCCCCATCATGAGTAAACACGCCCCTTACTGCTGATTGGCTCACTTTTTCTCCTCTCCATCATGAGTGGACACGCCCCCTACTTCTGATTGGCTTATTTCAGCCACTTGCCAAAATTATGAAAAAACATATTAAAACTAAAATTAAATTGAAAACAAAACTAATTCAAAATATGAATAGAAACTACAATCGTATCTCGATGCTAAAATAACACTGGCCTATAACAATCCTTAGGCCCTAAACATATTTACAAATATTTGTCTTTTCATACTTAAATTATCGTATGTTTGTCCTTACACATCAAAATTCAGAGAACATTGTTTATAATCAGTATTCAGTCATCATTGGTAACTGATGGATGAAATATTGTAGAATGATATTTTCTAATATAAGGTTGAGGACAAACTGTAAGTGGTTGAACGGAAACACTGTATGTTCACTTTCACTTCTTGAATTCCTGCTGCTATTTATAGCTCTCTTTACAGGAAATAAAGGTTATTTATCTTTGTTCCCCTCCTACAGTTACTCTCAATTAAATATAAAGCAACAAACAATAATTACATGACAATATGTGCAGCAACAATCGCAAAACGATTTATAATGTCCGTTACCTTCCCTGACATTTTTTTGTATTTATTTTTTGTATTGATTGTACTAATGCAGGTTTGTAATGAAGGCAAGTACATATTTACAGAATTTCTTTTTTTGGATGAACGATCCCTTTACAGTTTTTCCCTCAATCGATTTGGTACATTTCTCCAAACTCAGGTAACAGCTCTCAAAACAGTTAACACAGCAATCTAAACACACACTCATGTTGGCGAAACAGTTAAGTTGAGTTTATTAAAATTCAATATTAACATCAAAACTAAAAGTGTGTTCTGTTGATTTGATAACAAATTCAGCTGAAGATACACAAAGAAATAAATGAAAATACATGTTTTTCATTAAGTTCTTTAATGAGGAGTTCAGGTGTATAACAATGAGTTGTCACCCCACAAAAAAAAAACCAAACAAAAAAAAATTATGCAAATAAGTACATGGGTAAATAAATAAAATGTACTGCATTCATTGAATCAATTCATTTATTGATCATGCCTCTCAATAACATCTGGCCAGAGAATTATCAACGTCACAGCAAATATTTTCACGAGTCATGCATCGTGGGAAAAAACGCCTTGAATGCTGTATCCATCCTTGACATGCTTGTGCCCCAATATCTCCACAGGCCTCTTCCATTGCTTGAAGAAGACTTACTTGGTTATAAGGGTTGCGATCATGTACTTTCCATCTCCAAGAGAAGAATTCCTCAAGTGGATTCAGGAAAGGAGAATATGGTGGAAGGAACACCATCCTGAAATCTCGCACTAGTGCTGAATGGTGGAATTGGACATTGTCCCAAACAACTACAAAATTCCGCACCATTTGCTCCTGATCACCCTGCGGAAAGAGGATTTCATTGAGGTTAAAAAAAAAAAAAAAAAAAGGTAGGAGCCTTGCTGTGTTGTATGGTCCCAAGACAGCATTGTGCCACAACACCAGATGTAGAAATCGCGGCACAGAGAGTGATGTTGCCTCCTCGTTGTCCAGGGACATTGACTGTAGCACGATGGCCAATCACATTTCTCCCTCTTCTCCTTTTTTTGTGAAGGTTGAAGCCTGCTTCATCAATATACAGGTACTCATGAGTTGCACTGCTATCCAACTCCAAGATTCTCTAGAGTAAAAAGAACACAAGGTACAATACAGTAAGTTAGTGTTTTACAGTAATGGCATTGATTGCAGTCAATACTACTGTGAAACTGTTGCTGAAGTTTGAGTTCACACTTTGAAGCAGCAGTATACATATGCCTAAATCTTTTCACTTACAGTAGCATGGAATAGTTTATGGACACATACTTAAAATTCATGAAAAATATATCTTTGTGTTGACAAAAAGTGCAGTAATTGGGTTGCACATACTTGAACAAACTGGAATCGCAACTCCTTCACTCTAACAGAGTTCCTCTCAAAGGGCACTTGCTTCATTCGGATTGCATTTCTCCTTGAACACGATCAATTGTGGAGAGACTGCTTTGGTGGATATTGTGGAACAGTTGATTGTCCGGTGTTATTCTTTGCTGAATTTCTCTGAGGCGAAGGGTGTTGTTCTGGACCACCATGTCAACAATGGCATGCTCTTGTTCAATTGAAAGAAGTCTTGTTCGTCCACCTGAATGTTCTCTAACTTCAATTCTGAAAAAATGTTTGGACAAGCAGGAACATTTACTGTAGAAATCTAGACCTATGTCAAACAAGACTACATGGACTCTCATTGTAGAAGTAGAATGATATAGTTACTTACCGGTTTTCCCTCTGAAATGTGCAGATAATTGAAGCCATGGTGGATCTGTTTATATTGGGCTGAACTCTCTGCCCAGCTTCTCTCAGTGAGAGACCATGATTTATGACATGGTCAATAAGTGTGGCTCTGATTTCATTTGAAACACGTGTGTACCCTATCCTTCTACCTCTTCTCCCTCCTCTTACACCTTGCCCTCCTCTTCCTCTCTGTCCATCTCTTCTTATATTTTCTACTCTTTCTACTATACCATTGCCCTCCAATCTATCCATCTCTTCTCAGCTCTTCTTTCTCTTTCTCCTACATCCTCAGCTCTTCTTTCTCTTTCTCCTACATCCTCAGCTCTTCTTTCTCTTGCTCCTACATCTTCAGCTATTCTTGCTCCTTCTCCTACATCTTCAGCTCTTCTTGCTTTTTCTTCATCAGCTCTTCTTGCTTTTTCTTCATCCCCTCTTCCTCTTCTTCTCTCTCTACCCTGTCCACCACCTCTCACTCTTACACCTCTTCCTTTTCCACTGCTCATTCTTCTTTTTATTGTCTTTTGTCCTCATTCGTCTTCTTTGTTGTTTTTCTCTTCCCCTTTTGTAGTTGTTGTAATCAAGACAGCTGTGTGAACAATTAGGAAATTGGCTTTTTCTGTGTCGAGTGGATTACTAACTCATCAGATATCATTTTGGGGTTAATTGAGGACAAAGGTGTGCAACTGACTATTTTACAATTCACAGAGTTTTGTTTGTTGTGTTTTGAAAATGGTACAAAAATGCTTGTGATCTCTGTGAAGACCAATGAAAAAGATGCAAATGTTTTTCCTGTTATATTCAAGATTTGGTTGGCTGTATGAACTGCTGTGATAACATTAGGGAATTTTGTGCACAGAGTATTGAGAATTTACTATCTGTTTAGGACAATTACAAAGTGTACAGATCACTGTGTTAAATGTTTTGAGAGCATTTACCTGAGTTTGGAGAAATGTGCCAAATCGATTGAGAAAAACTGTAAACAGGTTTGTTTTGCAGTTCTACTAATAGTCAGCAGGCGGCAATATTGTCTCATATTTCATCTGATTCCTTGAAGTCGTGTCCTTTGGTTTTTATTTTGAAATATAACGTGAGTTATATCATGCATTCATATGGGGTTTCTGTAATATAAGTTAATAAAACGTCAAGAATGACTCAAGTTTTGATTTATTATCATTAGCCTATTATTATTTCCTGGGGTTTAAACTGTTCAGGCAAATGATGAGCTGGGTACAGTTTCAAAACGTTACTCAAATTTTGAGTATACACAAATATATAACTTTTTTTTTTTGGCCAGCTTTAACTTCTATCCTGAATCCTGTTTAAATTGTTAAACTTTTAAATTAAGCATGCAGCAGTTGTTTTAAGAAGGACTATTAACTTTACAGTCGATGGCTTTAATTAATTAAATGCATTGCTTTAATTTCAGCAGTAGCTTTAGGTCAAACACTCTGTCTCTCAACTAAGCACTTCTGATACATTACATCTCACACACTGAAATGCAGTATTCAAGTTAAGTACAAAAATATATAAATCAAGTATAATCTACCCTTTATTTAATTCGTGAATAGCGTATATGAAAATAGTTTGTAAAGGTCAACCACAGTCCTATGCATTATCTTTAGTGTTTTTGAGATAGCCATATTGGAAATGCATTTGGTTATTGTGATAAATTTCTCTTTTTCTGTTTTGTACAGCTGACATTCCAGGAAATTCCTCCACATTTTCCTGCAGGAATGCACAGCAGAATGAGAGAGTGGAAAAGTTGAGAGTTCACCCATGTCACATGTTGGATGACAGTGTCAGTGAGTGTTGTGTGCTTTTCCCCAGTACGTCTCTTTGTGCAAGAAACAAAATAGATACACCAATGAATACTGTATGTACAGATTAAAGATGTTCTCACAGCTGTGAGAAGTGACCGTTCTGTCCATGACTGGGTTCAAATGAAAGAAATGTGTTTTGCATTGACGTCTTCTATAAAACACACAGGGATCTCTCCCCAGCTAACAAAAATATGTTCTGATAAAGTCCCCATGTTCAGAGAACGTTCAAAAAGTAAAAAAAAAAAATCTTGGTGTTTTTTTTTTTTATGTGAACGCTAAGGAAACATTATTCTTCAAACATAATGAGAATATAACTTTTTAATGTTCTCTGAACATTCTGAAACAAGTATCATTTAAATAACGTTAAATAACGTTAGATGAACACTGAAATGTTTCAGAAAAAAAAAAAAACATTCCATGCATGATGCTAATTTTTGAGAGCATTATTAACTTTCTGAAAGAATGTTTTGAGAGAACCTTGCTAGAACGTTTGCTAAAGTTCTTCGAATGTTAGTCTTGACCCCTGACCTCGCGTAGACCGTCTAATGCATTCTGGACGTCTCTGTTGATCTGGTCAATTCTAATCTGATTCTGATGGAATATGTACGAGTTTTTCTCTGATTGTTCATTTTGTTAGTGTGAATGTTTGTGCAAATTCATGCATGAGTTCTTCGCTTCTCATTTCTCCTCTTTGCCGCTCTCACACAACAGTTTTCACACAACAGTTGCCAACTCACAAATCTGTGCCGTATATTTCCAACTCTGCTTTATTGTGAATGCTTCATCTGAACATGATGTTCCGAAGAAAGGTTATCTTTGTAATCTTTCATCAAAATGCAATAACTTGACAATGCAATAACATCCCTCGGACATGACTTTCTTTTTCAGAAGATGTTATAAAACCCCTTTGAATCCACTGAGCCAACACAACCGAATCAAATGAAATTTACAGTTTTAATGTAAAATGTAATTGGTCTCCACAATGGCCATTCATCCTGGCAAAGAGTCTCAGTAATCGCACTGACCTCAAGCAAGCAAAACAATTCAGATACAATCATCCCTAAAGATGGACGAACGTGAGTGTGACCATGGTCAGTGATCAGTCTATAAACAAAAATTCAGATTTGTTGTACTTTAATGAGAAAACCTCCCATATAGACTGTTTACTTTGTCAGACTGTTTCTAAAGCAGACGTTTACTTTTCAATACTTCAGAGTACAATTCACTTTGGGAATGTTTGCACATTCACTCAAGTGTGTCTCAGTGATTTGTTTTGGCATGAATGCACAGGGTTATTGCCTAATGCTCTTTATAGACGTGAGGCGAGGTTCCTTGTCCACTCTGTCATGTAAACGTCTCCAGATGGGACAAACAACACAACGCATAGATCGAAGAATTAGGCAGATAATCATACACATTCAAAAACAATAACAGTGCGTGTGTGTGTGTGTGTTAATCAGTCTCATATGAGCCTGTACACAAGCTAATGTGAATGTTGTGATATTAAGCTAGTCATTGGACTTGTTGGAAAAATCAGTAGCCTATTGTAGCAAATATTATATTTTAAATGAAACATTCATCCTCACTACAAAAGGTTTAGCTACAGATTTAGACAGTCAAATTTACAGGGTATATAGCCTATTGTACAATAGTTTAAAGTGGACTTCTTTAGTCTTGTTGGGAATAAAATATTTATATGGCAACACAAGCAATCTTTTTTCCAGACTATATTGAGGGAGCGCCCAGCTAGGGCTTATTTCCCGAGATTATGACGTCATTCGGCAAGCCCCGCCCCCGGCTCGCTTACGCACTCTGCACGTACGGCAGTTAAACACGTTCAGTTTGTGTAATAACCGCCCGCCGCGAGCACAACAGCGATCGGCGCGGCGTTCAGGAGCAAAGCGTCGCGTCAGAGCGTTACTTTCTCACGCACAACATGGAACAGAGGACGTTAGTTAGAAAACAACAGCGCATGAGGCAAAAACAAGCGCGGGCACCCGCAACTTCACGCTGACAGCGATTTAAAAGCCTTCGTAAAAGTTTCGCTGACACGCGCGTGACGTCGGACGAGTCAAATGTAACAGGCGAGTTTGTTTGTTTGTCTTTAATAATTAAAATCGGAGGGAAGTGTAGGTTGGCATGGGCGCCAAACAGAGCAGTCCCGCTGCCAACGGGCGCACGCGAGCGTACTCGGGCTCGGATCTCCCGTCGAGTAACGTTAGCGGCAGAACGGCTGCGATGAGATATCACGCGCACAGCACATCAGGTGCTACTTCATCATCATCAACATCATCATCATCAGCGGCAGTGGCTTCTCACTATATCGCCGCCAGGACGCGCTCCGTGGGGGGTGGCACCGGTGGCCCGGGCGTGCGACCCCAGTCGAGCATTAATATACCGAACTCCGGGGCGTATAGCTCTCAAGAGTCCGGTAACAGCACACCGGAGGAGAACGGCGGAGAGAGAGAGCGGTCAACCGGCACCCCGAGACTGCTGATCGGATCTTTACCTGCTCACCTGTCGCCTCATCTCTTTGGAGGTAACCGTTATTGGTGACGTTAGTTGATATGTCATACTTAAAAGGGATAGTTCACCCAAACATGACAATTCTGTCATCTTTTACTCACCCTCATGTTCCAAACCTGTATGAGTTTTGTTCTGTTGAACACAAAAGAAGATATTTTAAAGATTGTTGGTAACCAGACAGTTGGTGACTTCCATAGTTGGAAAAAATCCAAGGTCCATCAACTGTTCAGAGTATCTTCTTTTGTGTTACTCAGACTGTTTATTACTGTTACTCATACAGGTTTGGAACAACATGAGTGTGAGTAAATGATGACAGAATTTAAATTTTTGGGTGAACTATCCCTTTAACTTGTTTTAATCCTTGTAAACATGGATGGTTGACATGTATTGTCCATGAAGTTTTCATGTCCATCAGCATTTTTTTTATATTTATATCAGTGCAAATGTGTAACCGCACTGTGTATATAATACGTTTGAGAGGTTGTTAAGCTTAGGTGTCAAGGTCATGTTTGTTATTTTTCTACTTCCCAGCTTATGTCACGATCAAGTTCACTATGGCAATAATTAATGGATCAACCCTTGTAGAGTTTGAACCTTCAACTTTTAGGTAACCACTAGGTCACACCACCACCTATTAGGTTAACCTAGTGGTTTCCAACAGTGACGAAAGAATATGTATTGGTGGTGGTTGAAGCAAAATGGTGAGCTTATCAAACGATGTGATGAACCTTTTGTTCTATATTTTGTGCAGGTATGTGCAAGATGGTTTTTTTTACAGATGCATGGTGACATGCTGGTGCAGCAGTGGTATGGTAAGAGACTGCAACATGTTCTGAGGAACCTTGTTGTGGTTGTAGATGCATGCGAGGGATAATTTATTTCTGATTAGTTCAGTCGTCATGCGGGTCTTTGTGTGGTTGTGTTTCTGAGAACCTGTGATCTGATTCATAAATGGCTGATTCTCAGGAAAACTGTCCAGAACAGGTTCTGGTCATCATATCAACAAGGTTTGGTTTGCATTATGCACATTTGACTCACAGTTCTAATTCTCTTTACATTTGACTCAGTTCTCTCTTTTTTTTTTTTTCAATTCATGCAATCATACAATTTTTCAGTTCATGACAATGACCTTGGTGTCGATAGCATCATGAGTTACAGGAAAGCTTTACCCAAAAGTAAAATGTCCAGATGCATGATTTTGGAGGCAAAATGTCATGTAAAATAATTAGGGGTGTAACAAATATATCGTGTCACAATATATCGCAATACAAAAATGCAACAATATGTATCGTGGATAGTTATTAATTATCAAGTTTTCAGAGTCAGTACTACATTAAACTACAATATATTATGTTGAATATAATGCATAATAATGGGGGAATATTAGTGGGTCCTGATAATGCTTATGTTAAGTCTTATGTTACCAGTAAAAAGTGGCCTACATTATTTTAAATATATCTAGCCAGTGACAGAGTTCAAGCATATCCGTCTGAAATAATTCTGTATTTTCAGGTTCAGAATCATGAATATATTTATTCTGGTGTCACCATTGTCCAAGCCTATTCATTTATTCATTTCATTTATTTCATTTATTCAATGTTATATCAAATTTAGCATTTAATCAACAGTACTTTTTTTTTTCGTAACCTTTTATTATATGTCTTGGAGTATCGTATCGTGATATGTATCGAATCGTGAGATTAGGGTATCGTTACACCCCTAAAAATAATGTCTCGTTATGAAAAAAAAAACATAATGGTTGTACAATATTCTTCAAGTATACCTCACTTGTTCTCTTGTATTGAAGTGAAATATGGCCTGTACGTGTTTTTGTGAGATTGCCGCTGATGTTTTGTATTGGCCGTTCTTTGTTTCTTACACACAGACTCTGGAATATTCAAATCCAGTGGGAAAGGCCGGGTGAGGCCGTCAGTTATTGGGATGGATGGAATATCCTCAGTCGTTGTGGCCTGGATTGAACTTTAATTCTCTAACAGGCTCTTACTGGTGATTGTAGTTAATCTTTAAACGTCGGCTTGAGTATGACTTCTAACCGACTGTGGATGAGATCAAGAAGGGAGTTTTTATAGGGGAAATGAGACTTGTTCATTTTCTGTTATCAGAAAGCACGGGGGAATCCTTCCTATAACAGGCTTACCATATGTGCAAGTTGTATCAAACCTGGAGGCAAAATTGTGTTGTGTCATGATTATATGATCTAGATCTCTGTTTGAACTTCGTATTTTAATTGTGTGACTTTACAGTGTAAAAAGAGACTGAGAACTGCATAGAAAAACCAGTGTAGTTCTGCACACTTCAGTGTTGATCAGTGTAATACAGTTTTGAAAGAGATCTTGCTGTATTATTGACACACACAAGATTGAAAACACTCTTTTAATGAGCTGACATCAGAGAGGAGTATCACTTCTAGTGAATGTGTTTAATTTCTAAGAATTGTAATTATATGCACACACAACTAGTTGAATTTTGAATGACAATAATATTCCATAGTGTTGATTTACTCTCCTCTTGTTTAGTTTCACGTAACGCATGCATGCCATGTCCAGTTGTTCTCGTTTTATTAAACACATTGTATATGTAATATAAAACCAGTTTTATCCAAAAAGATTTCCAAACTTATATTTGCAATGCATTGTGTGCTGGTATCACACCAAAAACAAAATCTGCTTTCAAGCTAGCCATGCACTGATGAGTTAAGAGCAAACACTTTTTATATAGACAATAAATACGGTTCGTTTTAACTTCATGTTGTCTTTTAAAGCTTTGATGTCCTACAAATCTGTTGACGGAGATCTAGACCATTTACACACCGCAAACCACCAATGAAACCAGATCCAGTCGTTTGATTCGTCATTGCTGTGGTCTCAAAAAAATGTCCTCTGCCGGTCATGCATGAGCTCAGGACACCTGACACGTGGTCCATGTTCGTACTGTCCACACTCAGTAAAACACACACACAAACAGAGAGTGAGCCAATCTGTGTGTACATTAAATACACACTGCCTTCCCCCTGCTTCACTCTCACTTTAAATGAAAGCCAGGAAGTGTTTGTTGTGGCTCCCCTTTGCTGTCTGCTTTTCTCTGACTTGACTTTGACTCAACAGGCTTTGTGCGGCTCCCTTTACCGGAACGGCTTCGCCTACAAGCTGGTGAATGATTGCTATTGTGCACTAACGTTTCTGTTTTTAATGGTGGTAGCACATGTTGGCATATAGTTGATATGTCCTAGGCTTCCACGTATACTTATTTTTACTAGTTGACCAATCGTCTGTCAATGTTTACCTTATGTAAATGACTTACAAAACACTGTGCAGCATCAGCGGTCTTGTCCAGCGTTGTTTTGATGGACAGTGTGTGACTGAGGAAATGAAAGCAAAGCATAGACATATCTCCATTGCATGCTTTTGCACCTGAATGCAGACCATCACAGATGTTCAAAGCGCCAGCACATTCACTCAAATGCAAGTTAGTTAACTTACAGATAATATAGAGAGAACAAATATTTTAATATTGTGATCGTCCAATACCAATCTGGCTGATAAATATTACGTTATTAATATTAATATGAGAACACTGAGAACATGCATGCACAAAGTGTTTATCAATGTACACAAGATCTTGCCATTAGACAAAAATAATAATAATAATAATAATAGTAATTAGATGGAAGAGTTTATTGAAGCCTGACAAACTATTTAAAATAATCTACAAAAAAATTGCATATATCTTTTTTGTTGAGTATCATTTGATACATCAGTCAGTTATAATCAGAGACTCAAACTGAGCAAAAATTATGCCATTCGGTGCATTTAACCTTATTTAAAACAGAGTTAAGGCATGTTCACACCAAGGACGATAAGGACAGTTAAAAATCTTTCTAAATGTACAAGAATAGCAGACTCCACATAATATAATCACGTTTATAACAATTTTTAAAGCGCTTTAGCATTTAAAGGGGACCTATTATGCCCCTTTTTACAAGAGGTAATATAATGTGTCTGTGAAGTTTCAGCTCAAAATACCCCACAGGTCAATTATTATACCAAGCCCAAAATGCCCCTTTTTGCGTGGAAGCAAAAACATAAATGTTTTATTTGTGTATCTTTAAACAGGCAACAACAAAACTGGAGAAACAGTATGGGGCCGTTTTCCACAGAATGCTTTTGCATGGGTGTGTGGATCTTTACCATTATTGGGTGATTGTGCGCCCACTGCCGACACAGATTTGTGTTCAAACTCCATTTAAAAGTGAATTTTGCACAACAGGTCCCCTTTAAAGTGGAGAAACGACAATGTTGCAGCATGCACTGCACTTCCAATAAACAATAATGTCGTTATCATTATAGTTAGGGTAGGTTATTGTCTTGATGGGCTTTTAAGGTTTTAGTGAATCAGAAAACTGCTACTCTGCACTGATTTTAAAACTATTATTCAGCAATTCATTTAGCATGTAATGAATATCACCAGATAACTAGTGCAAAGATGGGGAGCAAAAGACATATTCTCATTGGAGAATCGGCTGACATCAGGGAAACGGCGCGTTTAAGCGTAGCTCGAACTTGAACTCTGTTTGGGGAATGGGTCAGTAGTCTGGTTTGCTGCCGCAGCAGTTCAAACTCCACTTCTTTAATGGATAAACCGCCTCCCTTCCCTCCTGCGTTACTCCCAGGACTGGCTCCGTTCCACTCGCTGCTCAAAGAGCTTTCAACAATCTCTGCGCCACTCGCATTATATCTCTCACATGCACACACACGTTGATGCCTAAGGCCTCTGGAACATTTAAAATGATACCTTACCCAAAAATGAACATTTCTGTCATCATTTACTCACCCTCATGCCATTCCAATCCGATATGACTTTCTTAAAACAAAAGAAGATATTTTGAAGAATTCCTCAAGTGTTGTTTTGTGTGTGTGTGTGTGTGTGTGTGTGTGTGTGTGTGTGTGTGTGTGTGTGTGTGTGTGTGTGTGTGTGTGTGTGTGTGTGTGTGTGTGTGTGTGTGTGTGTGTGTGTGTGTGTGTGTGTGTGTGTTTGTGAGTGTG